>NW_027514988.1:0-101339 GCF_048772815.1 Callospermophilus lateralis | reverse complement strand
GACTCTGCCTACCTACTGTAAAAACTTTTAAACTCTTACTCCCCATTTCTATATCATTGCCAACAAGTGAACGTTCACTGCCCTACAACAAACCAGAGAACTCACATTGAACCATGTTTCCCCAGTAGAGACCAAGACACAATACTTATTAAAAAAATACCCTAGTTATGAATTAGTAGGTAAAGCTTTATTTGAGTGTTAAATGTGCTCTAATTATGTGTTTGTGTGTGTGTTGATGTGTGTGGTGTGTGGGTGTGTGTGCTTGTGTGTAAAACAAGCACTGAGGTGTAAAATAAATGCAGCATTGCAACGGCCTTCTTAAAAATAAGAAGCAACTTTATCACATTTGAAGCCCAGTGAAGAATCTGCCTGATACTTAACCTACAATTAATTGAAATGTGAAAACTTCAGGCCTAGAAAAACAAAGCCAACATACATACTGAATCTAATCAGTCTGTCTCACCTGTTTTCTAATCACTCCTTTAAATAAACCTAAATTGCCAGCATAAAACATCAGTTGTTCTAAACGAATGGACGGATGTCCCCCGTCATGGGCTGTGTAAAATACATGGAGGATCCGGCACTGCTTGTTATCTAGAATGACTTCTGCCTGAACTACTATTGGAGAATGGTTGCTGATATACTGCGGTTCTTATACCAGTAAACTGGAATGAAGGTAATTTCAGGCTGCAAAGGAATCAATTGATTTTACTAACAGGTTTTTGGAAAACACTGCCATGAAAAATTATCAATATGTTCATAAAGGCATCTACATGTCTCTTCACAAGGGTTTTACTCAATGGGGGAGGTGGTGAGGTCTGGATATAACTGAACTGTCCATTAGTAGGTAGAACAATATAATGGGAATCAGAGTGCACATTCCGGTTTGAACTCAATCTAGGTAACATGGATTCATCTCTGTGTAATAGGCCTGCTTCTGGAAAACACAATGTAGAGCTCCAAAAGCAGAACGATTCTTTCAGAATACCATGTTATGTTTGTAAATAGATAGACAGATAGATATACAGGAATCAAAAATCTGAAAACGGTCCGGAAGTGTACATTTCAATAACTTACAATGTCAGTAGTGGGGGATTAATAGCAGATCAAGAAGACTGTGTCTGCATGCGAAATGGTTCAATTTCTGAAAGAGTTTTTTAAATGAAAATGGACAGAAAATTGAAAGGGTTACAGTAAGTGTTGAGGAGTGACTTGGCAAAAGGAGCACAGAGGTGAGAAAGAATTAAGTAGAGTTCAATAGAACCAGGTATAATTTCTGTACACATGACTCCATGAACAGGAGCAAAGGGGACACTTCAAGAAATCATAGGACTAAGGAGAGATCAGGATTAGGAGGGTTTGTACTAGTCTAGAAATGCTGACCTGAAAACCAATTAAGTTTTCAACTCCTTCTTTGGAGGAACATTAGCTGTGCCGTGCTTTTCATAAATGACTTGTCATAACTGATTTATGCCCATGTTAGCAACTCTTCTGAAATTACTTTGAAAGTAGACTAATGTGAGAGTTTCTCTTTAGAGATAATTCAAGTGACTTGCATAGGAAGTGGCAGCAGGTCTGGGGATGTTGTAGCTCAGTGGCAGTGACCTTGCCTAGCTTGGGGCTGGCCTGCCATGGACTTTCACCCCAAACACTTGCAAGAAAAGAAAAGGGAGGGAGGGGGAGAGAGAAAGTTGGAAGGGAGGAAGGCAAAGTTGGAGGGATGCAGGGAGGTAGAAAAGAAGGAAGAAGAAAAGGAGAAAACCCAGGAAGGGAGGAAGGAAGCAAGGAAGGTAGGAAATAGGGAGAGCACAAGGGCAGGGAAAGGACTGAGTCACTCAAACAAAAGGCAAGGGACACAAAGACCAATAGAGGCCATAAAAGCTGTTTGAACAGTTTAGTCAGCTTTAGAATTTGAGTGACATCAAACTGAATGTTATTATGACTGGATGGAATCTTCCTACTAACCCCGCCTTGGCCTGGCCTAAACCAAATCAAGGGGTGGGTGGCATGGAGAGGAATTCTCTCTGGCTGGAGTGGGAGGGACCTAAACCTGTGGCACATGAGGATGCACTGGGTAGGGAAGCGGACAAGACTCCCCTGATGGGCAGTTGAGCACAACAAGGCTCCTGGGAGCCTTTGATCATGGCTCCCACCGCCATACGCCCACCACCCACCATACGCTCAGCCCCTGAAGGGGATCACAGTGGTCTGCTCCGTTGCCTGGTGCAGGTTGGAGTTCCCGACCAAACACCTGAGTGTCCACAGCCTGTGTTGGCCTGCCTGGGCAGGCTGTGGTTGTGGTGGCAAGAGCCAAAGCTGTCTTGGCGTGATGGAGGAGCCAAGGGCTGCCTCTCAGCCATCCTAGTGGGTGGTTCTGGAAGAAGCACCCAGGGTTGTGGCAGCATTGTCCGAAGACATGAAGCCAGGCCATCTTCCTTATGGCTTTCCTTGGGAGTTGGTGATGTGTACAGCTCTTGGATTTTTTGCTGTTCTCTCACTTTTCTGGAGAGGTTTTCAGTCGGTTCGTAGCAGGCTTTACGTGGGAAGAGAAAAAAGGCTGGCTCTAAATCTTGCTGGACTTATTGAGGCAAAATGTGGACTTCTTGAAAGAGTGAGCCTTGTTGAAAAAGAACATGAAGGCTTAGAATCATCTTTAAAGGATTGCAGGTTTGAGAAGGGTTCAAGAGAAGCACAACAGCTGGAGGCAACCGACGAAAAGCTGCATAGGCCCGAATCCAGCCACGGCGTTGAAATGCTCTTTCTAGAAGAAGAGCTCAAAGCACAGAAGGCTCAACATGGTCAACAGGATGAAACGATGGCGCATCTATCAAGAAGGATACAGTCCCTCCAAGGTGAATCTGAATCCCTCAGATCACAAATAGCTGAAGCTAAAACAAACTGGAGACTCTTTCAAGTGAATGAGGAAGAACTGAAGCTGGCAATCAAAGAGGTTTTGAATGAAGGATCCCTACTTCCGCCAACGCAGAGACCAACAATACAAGGAGAAGCTGAAGCACAGAGGCAACAAGGAGGTGTCCAATATAAAGCAAAAATCATATTAGAGGACTCTAAAGTAGCTGGAGAACAAGTTCTAAGGGACACAGAAAATCACATGGAGTCTCTGAGTGAATGCTTGCTGAAGATGAAGGATAGATCTTCTCCAAGCCTGGGAGCCCAAAGGGATGGTGGTCACCGGGAACTGGGAAAGACGAGTGAACCCGAAATTGGTGCTCACTTGGAGGATGAGTCCAAAGGAGCTTTGAGGAACCTGGTTTATGGTGATAAGCTAACGGCCTCCTTAGAAATCTTGGAAGGAGGAAGAAATCAAAAATGTACTTTCTCATCTGAAGTGGAGAAAACCACGGAAGACCTTACAGAACACCTTAAAAGTCTGCAGACTGAACAGGCATCCTTGCAGTCAGAAAATGCACAGCTGCAAAGTGAGAACGAGACCCTACAGAAGAACTTTCAAGTCATGATGGAACGCTATCAAGAAAGTATGATGAAACTGCACAGGAAATTAAGAGTGGAGGAAAACTGCCGTGTGGAGCAAAAGGAGAAACTTTCCAAAGTCGAAGAAAAGATGAGCCATACAATAAAAGAGCTGGAGACCTACAGAAAGAGAGCCCAATATCTTGAAGAACAATTGCAGAGTACCATTCGTTCCTGTCTGGGGAAGATTATTTCCTCTGAGAAAGAAGCACATGCCAGTGAGTTGGCAGCTCGGATTGCTGAAAGAAACCTCAGTTATTTCAGGAAACAAAATGCACGCAACAGACAGAAATTAACTGAGAAGGAGCTTAGATTTGAACTTGTAGAAAAAGATCCCTATGATGCACTGGATGTTTCCAACTCAGCAATGGGCAGAAAGCCTTCTCCAAATGGGCCCTCACCAATAGGTCACCCTTCATCTGAAAGGAGACCTCCTCATTCTGAAAAGACTGGTCCACTCACACTCTCACCTTTCACTCCAGTGGGAGGAGGAAGAGGGTCAAGGGGCCCTGGAGAATCCTCTGGACCATGCGACTAGCAGTAAAGGAAGAGAATCCAGCTGTCATAAGTTCACTGATTTTCAGAGAGCACCTTCTCAGACTGGGCCCCTCTCTCCTCCAGGGGAACAGGCCAGCAGGCTGATGATCCCTCCGCCAGGCCAACCATATTCTTCTGATGCACGTCTTCCTCTACAAAGGCAAGATAGGTTTTACTCAAATTGTGGTAGAGCATCGGGACCAGCAGAACACAGAATTCCTAATAGGCCTCCTTTGGACTCTGATGTGCCTGATTCACCTCTCCATGCTGAAAACCAAGCAACTGGCTCTGGCTCTGTGTTGGCACCTTTCCCTCCAGTCAGAGGTGCCTTGTTTCCAGTTGACCCAAGGAGTCAGTTCATGAGAAGAGGACCTTTTTTTTCAACCAAACAAGAAACCTCATGCTGTTGCTCTCTTCAAATGTAATCTGACTTATCTCTCATTTTTAGTTTTTAAGTAACTGCTTTTAGTTCAGTAATTGACTATACTTTGGCTCCAATTGAAGCTCAATGAAACAATAATTCTTAAGATAGTATTTTGTAAATAAAGATGGTTTACGTAAGAATCTTATGAGTCAATTATCCCTATTTTATGTTATTCCAGAGAACAGCATTTAATCTGATGAAGCCACTCTTACATAAAGAAGAATGGGAGTTCTAGGCACTTGTAATCTAGATGATGGAAATATCTTTTAAACTCCCAACAAAGAAGTGTATTTTGAATGACTATAGCAATTGTAAAGTGACTTTAGGCTTAATGAAAAAGTGTCACTGATTTAGAGACTGGTTGGGCATTTCAGCTAGTTTTTCCATATCAGAATATCTAGAGCATGGGAGGACTAAAGGAGAGAACACAACTAAACATGTCACGGAAACAGGAGATCTCAACTACAAAGAAAAATGAAGACCTCTTTTTTATATTGGTTCCTTAAAACCTTACATAGCTCTTGAGATACCATATTTCCTACATTAGATTCAAGTGAGTTATGAACTCCCATTTTGACCCCATATACAGATTGCACAATCACATTGTTTACACATCCACGTTTTTACAAAATGCCATGTTAGTAACTGTTGTATTCTGCTGCCTTTTCTAGCCTCTACTATCCCCCCTCTCCTGCCCTCCCATCCTCTCTCTCTATCCCGTCTGCTGTAATTTAACGTTTGGGAATTGGAAACCACACTTTAAACTCACTCTCCTCCCCTTTTTCCCTTCTGTCAAATTTCTCATCATCTTCTTCTATTTCTCCTCCTCCTCCTCCTCTTCCTCCTCCTCCTCATACCTTTAATTCATTCATCATACACTCATGCATTGGTTCATTCATTCCTTTCCCGTATGGTGTTGGGGATCCAACTCAGGACCTTTGAAAGTGTGAAGCCAGCACTCTAGTGCTGAGCCAAAACCCCAGCACCTGTCTTTTTGATTTTATGACTGTTTATATGAAATTCAGAATCGCATTCTGCTATGGTTCACTGATATGTGGATTGACCTAGTCCTTGTTTTCTGGGAGACTTTTGGAAAATATACATGAATTATTGGGAGGTTGAAATGAAGAAACAAAGAGGAAATTCCCCAATTTCTTATTCTTAGATTCCATACTCTGACTCTGCCTACCTACTGTAAAAACTTTTAAACTCTTACTCCCCATTTCTATATCATTGCCAACAAGTGAACGTTCACTGCCCTACAACAAACCAGAGAACTCACATTGAACCATGTTTCCCCAGTAGAGACCAAGACACAATACTTATTAAAAAAATACCCTAGTTATGAATTAGTAGGTAAAGCTTTATTTGAGTGTTAAATGTGCTCTAATTATGTGTTTGTGTGTGTGTTGATGTGTGTGGTGTGTGGGTGTGTGTGCTTGTGTGTAAAACAAGCACTGAGGTGTAAAATAAATGCAGCATTGCAACGGCCTTCTTAAAAATAAGAAGCAACTTTATCACATTTGAAGCCCAGTGAAGAATCTGCCTGATACTTAACCTACAATTAATTGAAATGTGAAAACTTCAGGCCTAGAAAAACAAAGCCAACATACATACTGAATCTAATCAGTCTGTCTCACCTGTTTTCTAATCACTCCTTTAAATAAACCTAAATTGCCAGCATAAAACATCAGTTGTTCTAAACGAATGGACGGATGTCCCCCGTCATGGGCTGTGTAAAATACATGGAGGATCCGGCACTGCTTGTTATCTAGAATGACTTCTGCCTGAACTACTATTGGAGAATGGTTGCTGATATACTGCGGTTCTTATACCAGTAAACTGGAATGAAGGTAATTTCAGGCTGCAAAGGAATCAATTGATTTTACTAACAGGTTTTTGGAAAACACTGCCATGAAAAATTATCAATATGTTCATAAAGGCATCTACATGTCTCTTCACAAGGGTTTTACTCAATGGGGGAGGTGGTGAGGTCTGGATATAACTGAACTGTCCATTAGTAGGTAGAACAATATAATGGGAATCAGAGTGCACATTCCGGTTTGAACTCAATCTAGGTAACATGGATTCATCTCTGTGTAATAGGCCTGCTTCTGGAAAACACAATGTAGAGCTCCAAAAGCAGAACGATTCTTTCAGAATACCATGTTATGTTTGTAAATAGATAGACAGATAGATATACAGGAATCAAAAATCTGAAAACGGTCCGGAAGTGTACATTTCAATAACTTACAATGTCAGTAGTGGGGGATTAATAGCAGATCAAGAAGACTGTGTCTGCATGCGAAATGGTTCAATTTCTGAAAGAGTTTTTTAAATGAAAATGGACAGAAAATTGAAAGGGTTACAGTAAGTGTTGAGGAGTGACTTGGCAAAAGGAGCACAGAGGTGAGAAAGAATTAAGTAGAGTTCAATAGAACCAGGTATAATTTCTGTACACATGACTCCATGAACAGGAGCAAAGGGGACACTTCAAGAAATCATAGGACTAAGGAGAGATCAGGATTAGGAGGGTTTGTACTAGTCTAGAAATGCTGACCTGAAAACCAATTAAGTTTTCAACTCCTTCTTTGGAGGAACATTAGCTGTGCCGTGCTTTTCATAAATGACTTGTCATAACTGATTTATGCCCATGTTAGCAACTCTTCTGAAATTACTTTGAAAGTAGACTAATGTGAGAGTTTCTCTTTAGAGATAATTCAAGTGACTTGCATAGGAAGTGGCAGCAGGTCTGGGGATGTTGTAGCTCAGTGGCAGTGACCTTGCCTAGCTTGGGGCTGGCCTGCCATGGACTTTCACCCCAAACACTTGCAAGAAAAGAAAAGGGAGGGAGGGGGAGAGAGAAAGTTGGAAGGGAGGAAGGCAAAGTTGGAGGGATGCAGGGAGGTAGAAAAGAAGGAAGAAGAAAAGGAGAAAACCCAGGAAGGGAGGAAGGAAGCAAGGAAGGTAGGAAATAGGGAGAGCACAAGGGCAGGGAAAGGACTGAGTCACTCAAACAAAAGGCAAGGGACACAAAGACCAATAGAGGCCATAAAAGCTGTTTGAACAGTTTAGTCAGCTTTAGAATTTGAGTGACATCAAACTGAATGTTATTATGACTGGATGGAATCTTCCTACTAACCCCGCCTTGGCCTGGCCTAAACCAAATCAAGGGGTGGGTGGCATGGAGAGGAATTCTCTCTGGCTGGAGTGGGAGGGACCTAAACCTGTGGCACATGAGGATGCACTGGGTAGGGAAGCGGACAAGACTCCCCTGATGGGCAGTTGAGCACAACAAGGCTCCTGGGAGCCTTTGATCATGGCTCCCACCGCCATACGCCCACCACCCACCATACGCTCAGCCCCTGAAGGGGATCACAGTGGTCTGCTCCGTTGCCTGGTGCAGGTTGGAGTTCCCGACCAAACACCTGAGTGTCCACAGCCTGTGTTGGCCTGCCTGGGCAGGCTGTGGTTGTGGTGGCAAGAGCCAAAGCTGTCTTGGCGTGATGGAGGAGCCAAGGGCTGCCTCTCAGCCATCCTAGTGGGTGGTTCTGGAAGAAGCACCCAGGGTTGTGGCAGCATTGTCCGAAGACATGAAGCCAGGCCATCTTCCTTATGGCTTTCCTTGGGAGTTGGTGATGTGTACAGCTCTTGGATTTTTTGCTGTTCTCTCACTTTTCTGGAGAGGTTTTCAGTCGGTTCGTAGCAGGCTTTACGTGGGAAGAGAAAAAAGGCTGGCTCTAAATCTTGCTGGACTTATTGAGGCAAAATGTGGACTTCTTGAAAGAGTGAGCCTTGTTGAAAAAGAACATGAAGGCTTAGAATCATCTTTAAAGGATTGCAGGTTTGAGAAGGGTTCAAGAGAAGCACAACAGCTGGAGGCAACCGACGAAAAGCTGCATAGGCCCGAATCCAGCCACGGCGTTGAAATGCTCTTTCTAGAAGAAGAGCTCAAAGCACAGAAGGCTCAACATGGTCAACAGGATGAAACGATGGCGCATCTATCAAGAAGGATACAGTCCCTCCAAGGTGAATCTGAATCCCTCAGATCACAAATAGCTGAAGCTAAAACAAACTGGAGACTCTTTCAAGTGAATGAGGAAGAACTGAAGCTGGCAATCAAAGAGGTTTTGAATGAAGGATCCCTACTTCCGCCAACGCAGAGACCAACAATACAAGGAGAAGCTGAAGCACAGAGGCAACAAGGAGGTGTCCAATATAAAGCAAAAATCATATTAGAGGACTCTAAAGTAGCTGGAGAACAAGTTCTAAGGGACACAGAAAATCACATGGAGTCTCTGAGTGAATGCTTGCTGAAGATGAAGGATAGATCTTCTCCAAGCCTGGGAGCCCAAAGGGATGGTGGTCACCGGGAACTGGGAAAGACGAGTGAACCCGAAATTGGTGCTCACTTGGAGGATGAGTCCAAAGGAGCTTTGAGGAACCTGGTTTATGGTGATAAGCTAACGGCCTCCTTAGAAATCTTGGAAGGAGGAAGAAATCAAAAATGTACTTTCTCATCTGAAGTGGAGAAAACCACGGAAGACCTTACAGAACACCTTAAAAGTCTGCAGACTGAACAGGCATCCTTGCAGTCAGAAAATGCACAGCTGCAAAGTGAGAACGAGACCCTACAGAAGAACTTTCAAGTCATGATGGAACGCTATCAAGAAAATATGATGAAACTGCACAGGAAATTAAGAGTGGAGGAAAACTGCCGTGTGGAGCAAAAGGAGAAACTTTCCAAAGTCGAAGAAAAGATGAGCCATACAATAAAAGAGCTGGAGACCTACAGAAAGAGAGCCCAATATCTTGAAGAACAATTGCAGAGTACCATTCGTTCCTGTCTGGGGAAGATTATTTCCTCTGAGAAAGAAGCACATGCCAGTGAGTTGGCAGCTCGGATTGCTGAAAGAAACCTCAGTTATTTCAGGAAACAAAATGCACGCAACAGACAGAAATTAACTGAGAAGGAGCTTAGATTTGAACTTGTAGAAAAAGATCCCTATGATGCACTGGATGTTTCCAACTCAGCAATGGGCAGAAAGCCTTCTCCAAATGGGCCCTCACCAATAGGTCACCCTTCATCTGAAAGGAGACCTCCTCATTCTGAAAAGACTGGTCCACTCACACTCTCACCTTTCACTCCAGTGGGAGGAGGAAGAGGGTCAAGGGGCCCTGGAGAATCCTCTGGACCATGCGACTAGCAGTAAAGGAAGAGAATCCAGCTGTCATAAGTTCACTGATTTTCAGAGAGCACCTTCTCAGACTGGGCCCCTCTCTCCTCCAGGGGAACAGGCCAGCAGGCTGATGATCCCTCCGCCAGGCCAACCATATTCTTCTGATGCACGTCTTCCTCTACAAAGGCAAGATAGGTTTTACTCAAATTGTGGTAGAGCATCGGGACCAGCAGAACACAGAATTCCTAATAGGCCTCCTTTGGACTCTGATGTGCCTGATTCACCTCTCCATGCTGAAAACCAAGCAACTGGCTCTGGCTCTGTGTTGGCACCTTTCCCTCCAGTCAGAGGTGCCTTGTTTCCAGTTGACCCAAGGAGTCAGTTCATGAGAAGAGGACCTTTTTTTTCAACCAAACAAGAAACCTCATGCTGTTGCTCTCTTCAAATGTAATCTGACTTATCTCTCATTTTTAGTTTTTAAGTAACTGCTTTTAGTTCAGTAATTGACTATACTTTGGCTCCAATTGAAGCTCAATGAAACAATAATTCTTAAGATAGTATTTTGTAAATAAAGATGGTTTACGTAAGAATCTTATGAGTCAATTAT
This sequence comes from Callospermophilus lateralis, assembly GCF_048772815.1. NCBI lineage: Eukaryota > Metazoa > Chordata > Mammalia > Rodentia > Sciuridae > Callospermophilus > Callospermophilus lateralis. The sequence goes on along the minus strand of NW_027514988.1, from coordinate 91,099 downwards.
CCCTATTTTATGTTATTCCAGAGAACAGCATTTAATCTGATGAAGCCACTCTTACATAAAGAAGAATGGGAGTTCTAGGCACTTGTAATCTAGATGATGGAAATATCTTTTAAACTCCCAACAAAGAAGTGTATTTTGAATGACTATAGCAATTGTAAAGTGACTTTAGGCTTAATGAAAAAGTGTCACTGATTTAGAGACTGGTTGGGCATTTCAGCTAGTTTTTCCATATCAGAATATCTAGAGCATGGGAGGACTAAAGGAGAGAACACAACTAAACATGTCACGGAAACAGGAGATCTCAACTACAAAGAAAAATGAAGACCTCTTTTTTATATTGGTTCCTTAAAACCTTACATAGCTCTTGAGATACCATATTTCCTACATTAGATTCAAGTGAGTTATGAACTCCCATTTTGACCCCATATACAGATTGCACAATCACATTGTTTACACATCCACGTTTTTACAAAATGCCATGTTAGTAACTGTTGTATTCTGCTGCCTTTTCTACCCTCTACTATCCCCCCTCTCCTGCCCTCCCATCCTCTCTCTCTATCCCGTCTGCTGTAATTTAACGTTTGGGAATTGGAAACCACACTTTAAACTCACTCTCCTCCCCTTTTTCCCTTCTGTCAAATTTCTCATCATCTTCTTCTATTTCTCCTCCTCCTCCTCCTCTTCCTCCTCCTCCTTATACCTTTAATTCATTCATCATACACTCATGCATTGGTTCATTCATTCCTTTCCCGTATGGTGTTGGGGATCCAACTCAGGACCTTTGAAAGTGTGAAGCCAGCACTCTAGTGCTGAGCCAAAACCCCAGCACCTGTCTTTTTGATTTTATGACTGTTTATATGAAATTCAGAATCGCATTCTGCTATGGTTCACTGATATGTGGATTGACCTAGTCCTTGTTTTCTGGGAGACTTTTGGAAAATATACATGAATTATTGGGAGGTTGAAATGAAGAAACAAAGAGGAAATTCCCCAATTTCTTATTCTTAGATTCCATACTCTGACTCTGCCTACCTACTGTAAAAACTTTTAAACTCTTACTCCCCATTTCTATATCATTGCCAACAAGTGAACGTTCACTGCCCTACAACAAACCAGAGAACTCACATTGAACCATGTTTCCCCAGTAGAGACCAAGACACAATACTTATTAAAAAAATACCCTAGTTATGAATTAGTAGGTAAAGCTTTATTTGAGTGTTAAATGTGCTCTAATTATGTGTTTGTGTGTGTGTTGATGTGTGTGGTGTGTGGGTGTGTGTGCTTGTGTGTAAAACAAGCACTGAGGTGTAAAATAAATGCAGCATTGCAACGGCCTTCTTAAAAATAAGAAGCAACTTTATCACATTTGAAGCCCAGTGAAGAATCTGCCTGATACTTAACCTACAATTAATTGAAATGTGAAAACTTCAGGCCTAGAAAAACAAAGCCAACATACATACTGAATCTAATCAGTCTGTCTCACCTGTTTTCTAATCACTCCTTTAAATAAACCTAAATTGCCAGCATAAAACATCAGTTGTTCTAAACGAATGGACGGATGTCCCCCGTCATGGGCTGTGTAAAATACATGGAGGATCCGGCACTGCTTGTTATCTAGAATGACTTCTGCCTGAACTACTATTGGAGAATGGTTGCTGATATACTGCGGTTCTTATACCAGTAAACTGGAATGAAGGTAATTTCAGGCTGCAAAGGAATCAATTGATTTTACTAACAGGTTTTTGGAAAACACTGCCATGAAAAATTATCAATATGTTCATAAAGGCATCTACATGTCTCTTCACAAGGGTTTTACTCAATGGGGGAGGTGGTGAGGTCTGGATATAACTGAACTGTCCATTAGTAGGTAGAACAATATAATGGGAATCAGAGTGCACATTCCGGTTTGAACTCAATCTAGGTAACATGGATTCATCTCTGTGTAATAGGCCTGCTTCTGGAAAACACAATGTAGAGCTCCAAAAGCAGAACGATTCTTTCAGAATACCATGTTATGTTTGTAAATAGATAGACAGATAGATATACAGGAATCAAAAATCTGAAAACGGTCCGGAAGTGTACATTTCAATAACTTACAATGTCAGTAGTGGGGGATTAATAGCAGATCAAGAAGACTGTGTCTGCATGCGAAATGGTTCAATTTCTGAAAGAGTTTTTTAAATGAAAATGGACAGAAAATTGAAAGGGTTACAGTAAGTGTTGAGGAGTGACTTGGCAAAAGGAGCACAGAGGTGAGAAAGAATTAAGTAGAGTTCAATAGAACCAGGTATAATTTCTGTACACATGACTCCATGAACAGGAGCAAAGGGGACACTTCAAGAAATCATAGGACTAAGGAGAGATCAGGATTAGGAGGGTTTGTACTAGTCTAGAAATGCTGACCTGAAAACCAATTAAGTTTTCAACTCCTTCTTTGGAGGAACATTAGCTGTGCCGTGCTTTTCATAAATGACTTGTCATAACTGATTTATGCCCATGTTAGCAACTCTTCTGAAATTACTTTGAAAGTAGACTAATGTGAGAGTTTCTCTTTAGAGATAATTCAAGTGACTTGCATAGGAAGTGGCAGCAGGTCTGGGGATGTTGTAGCTCAGTGGCAGTGACCTTGCCTAGCTTGGGGCTGGCCTGCCATGGACTTTCACCCCAAACACTTGCAAGAAAAGAAAAGGGAGGGAGGGGGAGAGAGAAAGTTGGAAGGGAGGAAGGCAAAGTTGGAGGGATGCAGGGAGGTAGAAAAGAAGGAAGAAGAAAAGGAGAAAACCCAGGAAGGGAGGAAGGAAGCAAGGAAGGTAGGAAATAGGGAGAGCACAAGGGCAGGGAAAGGACTGAGTCACTCAAACAAAAGGCAAGGGACACAAAGACCAATAGAGGCCATAAAAGCTGTTTGAACAGTTTAGTCAGCTTTAGAATTTGAGTGACATCAAACTGAATGTTATTATGACTGGATGGAATCTTCCTACTAACCCCGCCTTGGCCTGGCCTAAACCAAATCAAGGGGTGGGTGGCATGGAGAGGAATTCTCTCTGGCTGGAGTGGGAGGGACCTAAACCTGTGGCACATGAGGATGCACTGGGTAGGGAAGCGGACAAGACTCCCCTGATGGGCAGTTGAGCACAACAAGGCTCCTGGGAGCCTTTGATCATGGCTCCCACCGCCATACGCCCACCACCCACCATACGCTCAGCCCCTGAAGGGGATCACAGTGGTCTGCTCCGTTGCCTGGTGCAGGTTGGAGTTCCCGACCAAACACCTGAGTGTCCACAGCCTGTGTTGGCCTGCCTGGGCAGGCTGTGGTTGTGGTGGCAAGAGCCAAAGCTGTCTTGGCGTGATGGAGGAGCCAAGGGCTGCCTCTCAGCCATCCTAGTGGGTGGTTCTGGAAGAAGCACCCAGGGTTGTGGCAGCATTGTCCGAAGACATGAAGCCAGGCCATCTTCCTTATGGCTTTCCTTGGGAGTTGGTGATGTGTACAGCTCTTGGATTTTTTGCTGTTCTCTCACTTTTCTGGAGAGGTTTTCAGTCGGTTCGTAGCAGGCTTTACGTGGGAAGAGAAAAAAGGCTGGCTCTAAATCTTGCTGGACTTATTGAGGCAAAATGTGGACTTCTTGAAAGAGTGAGCCTTGTTGAAAAAGAACATGAAGGCTTAGAATCATCTTTAAAGGATTGCAGGTTTGAGAAGGGTTCAAGAGAAGCACAACAGCTGGAGGCAACCGACGAAAAGCTGCATAGGCCCGAATCCAGCCACGGCGTTGAAATGCTCTTTCTAGAAGAAGAGCTCAAAGCACAGAAGGCTCAACATGGTCAACAGGATGAAACGATGGCGCATCTATCAAGAAGGATACAGTCCCTCCAAGGTGAATCTGAATCCCTCAGATCACAAATAGCTGAAGCTAAAACAAACTGGAGACTCTTTCAAGTGAATGAGGAAGAACTGAAGCTGGCAATCAAAGAGGTTTTGAATGAAGGATCCCTACTTCCGCCAACGCAGAGACCAACAATACAAGGAGAAGCTGAAGCACAGAGGCAACAAGGAGGTGTCCAATATAAAGCAAAAATCATATTAGAGGACTCTAAAGTAGCTGGAGAACAAGTTCTAAGGGACACAGAAAATCACATGGAGTCTCTGAGTGAATGCTTGCTGAAGATGAAGGATAGATCTTCTCCAAGCCTGGGAGCCCAAAGGGATGGTGGTCACCGGGAACTGGGAAAGACGAGTGAACCCGAAATTGGTGCTCACTTGGAGGATGAGTCCAAAGGAGCTTTGAGGAACCTGGTTTATGGTGATAAGCTAACGGCCTCCTTAGAAATCTTGGAAGGAGGAAGAAATCAAAAATGTACTTTCTCATCTGAAGTGGAGAAAACCACGGAAGACCTTACAGAACACCTTAAAAGTCTGCAGACTGAACAGGCATCCTTGCAGTCAGAAAATGCACAGCTGCAAAGTGAGAACGAGACCCTACAGAAGAACTTTCAAGTCATGATGGAACGCTATCAAGAAAGTATGATGAAACTGCACAGGAAATTAAGAGTGGAGGAAAACTGCCGTGTGGAGCAAAAGGAGAAACTTTCCAAAGTCGAAGAAAAGATGAGCCATACAATAAAAGAGCTGGAGACCTACAGAAAGAGAGCCCAATATCTTGAAGAACAATTGCAGAGTACCATTCGTTCCTGTCTGGGGAAGATTATTTCCTCTGAGAAAGAAGCACATGCCAGTGAGTTGGCAGCTCGGATTGCTGAAAGAAACCTCAGTTATTTCTGGAAACAAAATGCACGCAACAGACAGAAATTAACTGATAAGGAGCTTAGATTTGAACTTGTAGAAAAAGATCCCTATGATGCACTGGATGTTTCCAACTCAGCAATGGGCAGAAAGCCTTCTCCAAATGGGCCCTCACCAATAGGTCACCCTTCATCTGAAAGGAGACCTCCTCATTCTGAAAAGACTGGTCCACTCACACTCTCACCTTTCACTCCAGTGGGAGGAGGAAGAGGGTCAAGGGGCCCTGGAGAATCCTCTGGACCATGCGACTAGCAGTAAAGGAAGAGAATCCAGCTGTCATAAGTTCACTGATTTTCAGAGAGCACCTTCTCAGACTGGGCCCCTCTCTCCTCCAGGGGAACAGGCCAGCAGGCTGATGATCCCTCCGCCAGGCCAACCATATTCTTCTGATGCACGTCTTCCTCTACAAAGGCAAGATAGGTTTTACTCAAATTGTGGTAGAGCATCGGGACCAGCAGAACACAGAATTCCTAATAGGCCTCCTTTGGACTCTGATGTGCCTGATTCACCTCTCCATGCTGAAAACCAAGCAACTGGCTCTGGCTCTGTGTTGGCACCTTTCCCTCCAGTCAGAGGTGCCTTGTTTCCAGTTGACCCAAGGAGTCAGTTCATGAGAAGAGGACCTTTTTTTTCAACCAAACAAGAAACCTCATGCTGTTGCTCTCTTCAAATGTAATCTGACTTATCTCTCATTTTTAGTTTTTAAGTAACTGCTTTTAGTTCAGTAATTGACTATACTTTGGCTCCAATTGAAGCTCAATGAAACAATAATTCTTAAGATAGTATTTTGTAAATAAAGATGGTTTACGTAAGAATCTTATGAGTCAATTATCCCTATTTTATGTTATTCCAGAGAACAGCATTTAATCTGATGAAGCCACTCTTACATAAAGAAGAATGGGAGTTCTAGGCACTTGTAATCTAGATGATGGAAATATCTTTTAAACTCCCAACAAAGAAGTGTATTTTGAATGACTATAGCAATTGTAAAGTGACTTTAGGCTTAATGAAAAAGTGTCACTGATTTAGAGACTGGTTGGGCATTTCAGCTAGTTTTTCCATATCAGAATATCTAGAGCATGGGAGGACTAAAGGAGAGAACACAACTAAACATGTCACGGAAACAGGAGATCTCAACTACAAAGAAAAATGAAGACCTCTTTTTTATATTGGTTCCTTAAAACCTTACATAGCTCTTGAGATACCATATTTCCTACATTAGATTCAAGTGAGTTATGAACTCCCATTTTGACCCCATATACAGATTGCACAATCACATTGTTTACACATCCACGTTTTTACAAAATGCCATGTTAGTAACTGTTGTATTCTGCTGCCTTTTCTAGCCTCTACTATCCCCCCTCTCCTGCCCTCCCATCCTCTCTCTCTATCCCGTCTGCTGTAATTTAACGTTTGGGAATTGGAAACCACACTTTAAACTCACTCTCCTCCCCTTTTTCCCTTCTGTCAAATTTCTCATCATCTTCTTCTATTTCTCCTCCTCCTCCTCCTCTTCCTCCTCCTCCTTATACCTTTAATTCATTCATCATACACTCATGCATTGGTTCATTCATTCCTTTCCCGTATGGTGTTGGGGATCCAACTCAGGACCTTTGAAAGTGTGAAGCCAGCACTCTAGTGCTGAGCCAAAACCCCAGCACCTGTCTTTTTGATTTTATGACTGTTTATATGAAATTCAGAATCGCATTCTGCTATGGTTCACTGATATGTGGATTGACCTAGTCCTTGTTTTCTGGGAGACTTTTGGAAAATATACATGAATTATTGGGAGGTTGAAATGAAGAAACAAAGAGGAAATTCCCCAATTTCTTATTCTTAGATTCCATACTCTGACTCTGCCTACCTACTGTAAAAACTTTTAAACTCTTACTCCCCATTTCTATATCATTGCCAACAAGTGAACGTTCACTGCCCTACAACAAACCAGAGAACTCACATTGAACCATGTTTCCCCAGTAGAGACCAAGACACAATACTTATTAAAAAAATACCCTAGTTATGAATTAGTAGGTAAAGCTTTATTTGAGTGTTAAATGTGCTCTAATTATGTGTTTGTGTGTGTGTTGATGTGTGTGGTGTGTGGGTGTGTGTGCTTGTGTGTAAAACAAGCACTGAGGTGTAAAATAAATGCAGCATTGCAACGGCCTTCTTAAAAATAAGAAGCAACTTTATCACATTTGAAGCCCAGTGAAGAATCTGCCTGATACTTAACCTACAATTAATTGAAATGTGAAAACTTCAGGCCTAGAAAAACAAAGCCAACATACATACTGAATCTAATCAGTCTGTCTCACCTGTTTTCTAATCACTCCTTTAAATAAACCTAAATTGCCAGCATAAAACATCAGTTGTTCTAAACGAATGGACGGATGTCCCCCGTCATGGGCTGTGTAAAATACATGGAGGATCCGGCACTGCTTGTTATCTAGAATGACTTCTGCCTGAACTACTATTGGAGAATGGTTGCTGATATACTGCGGTTCTTATACCAGTAAACTGGAATGAAGGTAATTTCAGGCTGCAAAGGAATCAATTGATTTTACTAACAGGTTTTTGGAAAACACTGCCATGAAAAATTATCAATATGTTCATAAAGGCATCTACATGTCTCTTCACAAGGGTTTTACTCAATGGGGGAGGTGGTGAGGTCTGGATATAACTGAACTGTCCATTAGTAGGTAGAACAATATAATGGGAATCAGAGTGCACATTCCGGTTTGAACTCAATCTAGGTAACATGGATTCATCTCTGTGTAATAGGCCTGCTTCTGGAAAACACAATGTAGAGCTCCAAAAGCAGAACGATTCTTTCAGAATACCATGTTATGTTTGTAAATAGATAGACAGATAGATATACAGGAATCAAAAATCTGAAAACGGTCCGGAAGTGTACATTTCAATAACTTACAATGTCAGTAGTGGGGGATTAATAGCAGATCAAGAAGACTGTGTCTGCATGCGAAATGGTTCAATTTCTGAAAGAGTTTTTTAAATGAAAATGGACAGAAAATTGAAAGGGTTACAGTAAGTGTTGAGGAGTGACTTGGCAAAAGGAGCACAGAGGTGAGAAAGAATTAAGTAGAGTTCAATAGAACCAGGTATAATTTCTGTACACATGACTCCATGAACAGGAGCAAAGGGGACACTTCAAGAAATCATAGGACTAAGGAGAGATCAGGATTAGGAGGGTTTGTACTAGTCTAGAAATGCTGACCTGAAAACCAATTAAGTTTTCAACTCCTTCTTTGGAGGAACATTAGCTGTGCCGTGCTTTTCATAAATGACTTGTCATAACTGATTTATGCCCATGTTAGCAACTCTTCTGAAATTACTTTGAAAGTAGACTAATGTGAGAGTTTCTCTTTAGAGATAATTCAAGTGACTTGCATAGGAAGTGGCAGCAGGTCTGGGGATGTTGTAGCTCAGTGGCAGTGACCTTGCCTAGCTTGGGGCTGGCCTGCCATGGACTTTCACCCCAAACACTTGCAAGAAAAGAAAAGGGAGGGAGGGGGAGAGAGAAAGTTGGAAGGGAGGAAGGCAAAGTTGGAGGGATGCAGGGAGGTAGAAAAGAAGGAAGAAGAAAAGGAGAAAACCCAGGAAGGGAGGAAGGAAGCAAGGAAGGTAGGAAATAGGGAGAGCACAAGGGCAGGGAAAGGACTGAGTCACTCAAACAAAAGGCAAGGGACACAAAGACCAATAGAGGCCATAAAAGCTGTTTGAACAGTTTAGTCAGCTTTAGAATTTGAGTGACATCAAACTGAATGTTATTATGACTGGATGGAATCTTCCTACTAACCCCGCCTTGGCCTGGCCTAAACCAAATCAAGGGGTGGGTGGCATGGAGAGGAATTCTCTCTGGCTGGAGTGGGAGGGACCTAAACCTGTGGCACATGAGGATGCACTGGGTAGGGAAGCGGACAAGACTCCCCTGATGGGCAGTTGAGCACAACAAGGCTCCTGGGAGCCTTTGATCATGGCTCCCACCGCCATACGCCCACCAACCACCATACGCTCAGCCCCTGAAGGGGATCACAGTGGTCTGCTCCGTTGCCTGGTGCAGGTTGGAGTTCCTGACCAAACACCTGAGTGTCCACAGCCTGTGTTGGCCTGCCTGGGCAGGCTGTGGTTGTGGTGGCAAGAGCCAAAGCTGTCTTGGCGTGATGGAGGAGCCAAGGGCTGCCTCTCAGCCATCCTAGTGGGTGGTTCTGGAAGAAGCACCCAGGGTTGTGGCAGCATTGTCCGAAGACATGAAGCCAGGCCATCTTCCTTATGGCTTTCCTTGGGAGTTGGTGATGTGTACAGCTCTTGGATTTTTTGCTGTTCTCTCACTTTTCTGGAGAGGTTTTCAGTCGGTTCGTAGCAGGCTTTACGTGGGAAGAGAAAAAAGGCTGGCTCTAAATCTTGCTGGACTTATTGAGGCAAAATGTGGACTTCTTGAAAGAGTGAGCCTTGTTGAAAAAGAACATGAAGGCTTAGAATCATCTTTAAAGGATTGCAGGTTTGAGAAGGGTTCAAGAGAAGCACAACAGCTGGAGGCAACCGACGAAAAGCTGCATAGGCCCGAATCCAGCCACGGCGTTGAAATGCTCTTTCTAGAAGAAGAGCTCAAAGCACAGAAGGCTCAACATGGTCAACAGGATGAAACGATGGCGCATCTATCAAGAAGGATACAGTCCCTCCAAGGTGAATCTGAATCCCTCAGATCACAAATAGCTGAAGCTAAAACAAACTGGAGACTCTTTCAAGTGAATGAGGAAGAACTGAAGCTGGCAATCAAAGAGGTTTTGAATGAAGGATCCCTACTTCCGCCAACGCAGAGACCAACAATACAAGGAGAAGCTGAAGCACAGAGGCAACAAGGAGGTGTCCAATATAAAGCAAAAATCATATTAGAGGACTCTAAAGTAGCTGGAGAACAAGTTCTAAGGGACACAGAAAATCACATGGAGTCTCTGAGTGAATGCTTGCTGAAGATGAAGGATAGATCTTCTCCAAGCCTGGGAGCCCAAAGGGATGGTGGTCACCGGGAACTGGGAAAGACGAGTGAACCCGAAATTGGTGCTCACTTGGAGGATGAGTCCAAAGGAGCTTTGAGGAACCTGGTTTATGGTGATAAGCTAACGGCCTCCTTAGAAATCTTGGAAGGAGGAAGAAATCAAAAATGTACTTTCTCATCTGAAGTGGAGAAAACCACGGAAGACCTTACAGAACACCTTAAAAGTCTGCAGACTGAACAGGCATCCTTGCAGTCAGAAAATGCACAGCTGCAAAGTGAGAACGAGACCCTACAGAAGAACTTTCAAGTCATGATGGAACGCTATCAAGAAAATATGATGAAACTGCACAGGAAATTAAGAGTGGAGGAAAACTGCCGTGTGGAGCAAAAGGAGAAACTTTCCAAAGTCGAAGAAAAGATGAGCCATACAATAAAAGAGCTGGAGACCTACAGAAAGAGAGCCCAATATCTTGAAGAACAATTGCAGAGTACCATTCGTTCCTGTCTGGGGAAGATTATTTCCTCTGAGAAAGAAGCACATGCCAGTGAGTTGGCAGCTCGGATTGCTGAAAGAAACCTCAGTTATTTCTGGAAACAAAATGCACGCAACAGACAGAAATTAACTGAGAAGGAGCTTAGATTTGAACTTGTAGAAAAAGATCCCTATGATGCACTGGATGTTTCCAACTCAGCAATGGGCAGAAAGCCTTCTCCAAATGGGCCCTCACCAATAGGTCACCCTTCATCTGAAAGGAGACCTCCTCATTCTGAAAAGACTGGTCCACTCACACTCTCACCTTTCACTCCAGTGGGAGGAGGAAGAGGGTCAAGGGGCCCTGGAGAATCCTCTGGACCATGCGACTAGCAGTAAAGGAAGAGAATCCAGCTGTCATAAGTTCACTGATTTTCAGAGAGCACCTTCTCAGACTGGGCCCCTCTCTCCTCCAGGGGAACAGGCCAGCAGGCTGATGATCCCTCCGCCAGGCCAACCATATTCTTCTGATGCACGTCTTCCTCTACAAAGGCAAGATAGGTTTTACTCAAATTGTGGTAGAGCATCGGGACCAGCAGAACACAGAATTCCTAATAGGCCTCCTTTGGACTCTGATGTGCCTGATTCACCTCTCCATGCTGAAAACCAAGCAACTGGCTCTGGCTCTGTGTTGGCACCTTTCCCTCCAGTCAGAGGTGCCTTGTTTCCAGTTGACCCAAGGAGTCAGTTCATGAGAAGAGGACCTTTTTTTTCAACCAAACAAGAAACCTCATGCTGTTGCTCTCTTCAAATGTAATCTGACTTATCTCTCATTTTTAGTTTTTAAGTAACTGCTTTTAGTTCAGTAATTGACTATACTTTGGCTCCAATTGAAGCTCAATGAAACAATAATTCTTAAGATAGTATTTTGTAAATAAAGATGGTTTACGTAAGAATCTTATGAGTCAATTATCCCTATTTTATGTTATTCCAGAGAACAGCATTTAATCTGATGAAGCCACTCTTACATAAAGAAGAATGGGAGTTCTAGGCACTTGTAATCTAGATGATGGAAATATCTTTTAAACTCCCAACAAAGAAGTGTATTTTGAATGACTATAGCAATTGTAAAGTGACTTTAGGCTTAATGAAAAAGTGTCACTGATTTAGAGACTGGTTGGGCATTTCAGCTAGTTTTTCCATATCAGAATATCTAGAGCATGGGAGGACTAAAGGAGAGAACACAACTAAACATGTCACGGAAACAGGAGATCTCAACTACAAAGAAAAATGAAGACCTCTTTTTTATATTGGTTCCTTAAAACCTTACATAGCTCTTGAGATACCATATTTCCTACATTAGATTCAAGTGAGTTATGAACTCCCATTTTGACCCCATATACAGATTGCACAATCACATTGTTTACACATCCACGTTTTTACAAAATGCCATGTTAGTAACTGTTGTATTCTGCTGCCTTTTCTAGCCTCTACTATCCCCCCTCTCCTGCCCTCCCATCCTCTCTCTCTATCCCGTCTGCTGTAATTTAACGTTTGGGAATTGGAAACCACACTTTAAACTCACTCTCCTCCCCTTTTTCCCTTCTGTCAAATTTCTCATCATCTTCTTCTATTTCTCCTCCTCCTCCTCCTCTTCCTCCTCCTCCTTATACCTTTAATTCATTCATCATACACTCATGCATTGGTTCATTCATTCCTTTCCCGTATGGTGTTGGGGATCCAACTCAGGACCTTTGAAAGTGTGAAGCCAGCACTCTAGTGCTGAGCCAAAACCCCAGCACCTGTCTTTTTGATTTTATGACTGTTTATATGAAATTCAGAATCGCATTCTGCTATGGTTCACTGATATGTGGATTGACCTAGTCCTTGTTTTCTGGGAGACTTTTGGAAAATATACATGAATTATTGGGAGGTTGAAATGAAGAAACAAAGAGGAAATTCCCCAATTTCTTATTCTTAGATTCCATACTCTGACTCTGCCTACCTACTGTAAAAACTTTTAAACTCTTACTCCCCATTTCTATATCATTGCCAACAAGTGAACGTTCACTGCCCTACAACAAACCAGAGAACTCACATTGAACCATGTTTCCCCAGTAGAGACCAAGACACAATACTTATTAAAAAAATACCCTAGTTATGAATTAGTAGGTAAAGCTTTATTTGAGTGTTAAATGTGCTCTAATTATGTGTTTGTGTGTGTGTTGATGTGTGTGGTGTGTGGGTGTGTGTGCTTGTGTGTAAAACAAGCACTGAGGTGTAAAATAAATGCAGCATTGCAACGGCCTTCTTAAAAATAAGAAGCAACTTTATCACATTTGAAGCCCAGTGAAGAATCTGCCTGATACTTAACCTACAATTAATTGAAATGTGAAAACTTCAGGCCTAGAAAAACAAAGCCAACATACATACTGAATCTAATCAGTCTGTCTCACCTGTTTTCTAATCACTCCTTTAAATAAACCTAAATTGCCAGCATAAAACATCAGTTGTTCTAAACGAATGGACGGATGTCCCCCGTCATGGGCTGTGTAAAATACATGGAGGATCCGGCACTGCTTGTTATCTAGAATGACTTCTGCCTGAACTACTATTGGAGAATGGTTGCTGATATACTGCGGTTCTTATACCAGTAAACTGGAATGAAGGTAATTTCAGGCTGCAAAGGAATCAATTGATTTTACTAACAGGTTTTTGGAAAACACTGCCATGAAAAATTATCAATATGTTCATAAAGGCATCTACATGTCTCTTCACAAGGGTTTTACTCAATGGGGGAGGTGGTGAGGTCTGGATATAACTGAACTGTCCATTAGTAGGTAGAACAATATAATGGGAATCAGAGTGCACATTCCGGTTTGAACTCAATCTAGGTAACATGGATTCATCTCTGTGTAATAGGCCTGCTTCTGGAAAACACAATGTAGAGCTCCAAAAGCAGAACGATTCTTTCAGAATACCATGTTATGTTTGTAAATAGATAGACAGATAGATATACAGGAATCAAAAATCTGAAAACGGTCCGGAAGTGTACATTTCAATAACTTACAATGTCAGTAGTGGGGGATTAATAGCAGATCAAGAAGACTGTGTCTGCATGCGAAATGGTTCAATTTCTGAAAGAGTTTTTTAAATGAAAATGGACAGAAAATTGAAAGGGTTACAGTAAGTGTTGAGGAGTGACTTGGCAAAAGGAGCACAGAGGTGAGAAAGAATTAAGTAGAGTTCAATAGAACCAGGTATAATTTCTGTACACATGACTCCATGAACAGGAGCAAAGGGGACACTTCAAGAAATCATAGGACTAAGGAGAGATCAGGATTAGGAGGGTTTGTACTAGTCTAGAAATGCTGACCTGAAAACCAATTAAGTTTTCAACTCCTTCTTTGGAGGAACATTAGCTGTGCCGTGCTTTTCATAAATGACTTGTCATAACTGATTTATGCCCATGTTAGCAACTCTTCTGAAATTACTTTGAAAGTAGACTAATGTGAGAGTTTCTCTTTAGAGATAATTCAAGTGACTTGCATAGGAAGTGGCAGCAGGTCTGGGGATGTTGTAGCTCAGTGGCAGTGACCTTGCCTAGCTTGGGGCTGGCCTGCCATGGACTTTCACCCCAAACACTTGCAAGAAAAGAAAAGGGAGGGAGGGGGAGAGAGAAAGTTGGAAGGGAGGAAGGCAAAGTTGGAGGGATGCAGGGAGGTAGAAAAGAAGGAAGAAGAAAAGGAGAAAACCCAGGAAGGGAGGAAGGAAGCAAGGAAGGTAGGAAATAGGGAGAGCACAAGGGCAGGGAAAGGACTGAGTCACTCAAACAAAAGGCAAGGGACACAAAGACCAATAGAGGCCATAAAAGCTGTTTGAACAGTTTAGTCAGCTTTAGAATTTGAGTGACATCAAACTGAATGTTATTATGACTGGATGGAATCTTCCTACTAACCCCGCCTTGGCCTGGCCTAAACCAAATCAAGGGGTGGGTGGCATGGAGAGGAATTCTCTCTGGCTGGAGTGGGAGGGACCTAAACCTGTGGCACATGAGGATGCACTGGGTAGGGAAGCGGACAAGACTCCCCTGATGGGCAGTTGAGCACAACAAGGCTCCTGGGAGCCTTTGATCATGGCTCCCACCGCCATACGCCCACCACCCACCATACGCTCAGCCCCTGAAGGGGATCACAGTGGTCTGCTCCGTTGCCTGGTGCAGGTTGGAGTTCCTGACCAAACACCTGAGTGTCCACAGCCTGTGTTGGCCTGCCTGGGCAGGCTGTGGTTGTGGTGGCAAGAGCCAAAGCTGTCTTGGCGTGATGGAGGAGCCAAGGGCTGCCTCTCAGCCATCCTAGTGGGTGGTTCTGGAAGAAGCACCCAGGGTTGTGGCAGCATTGTCCGAAGACATGAAGCCAGGCCATCTTCCTTATGGCTTTCCTTGGGAGTTGGTGATGTGTACAGCTCTTGGATTTTTTGCTGTTCTCTCACTTTTCTGGAGAGGTTTTCAGTCGGTTCGTAGCAGGCTTTACGTGGGAAGAGAAAAAAGGCTGGCTCTAAATCTTGCTGGACTTATTGAGGCAAAATGTGGACTTCTTGAAAGAGTGAGCCTTGTTGAAAAAGAACATGAAGGCTTAGAATCATCTTTAAAGGATTGCAGGTTTGAGAAGGGTTCAAGAGAAGCACAACAGCTGGAGGCAACCGACGAAAAGCTGCATAGGCCCGAATCCAGCCACGGCGTTGAAATGCTCTTTCTAGAAGAAGAGCTCAAAGCACAGAAGGCTCAACATGGTCAACAGGATGAAACGATGGCGCATCTATCAAGAAGGATACAGTCCCTCCAAGGTGAATCTGAATCCCTCAGATCACAAATAGCTGAAGCTAAAACAAACTGGAGACTCTTTCAAGTGAATGAGGAAGAACTGAAGCTGGCAATCAAAGAGGTTTTGAATGAAGGATCCCTACTTCCGCCAACGCAGAGACCAACAATACAAGGAGAAGCTGAAGCACAGAGGCAACAAGGAGGTGTCCAATATAAAGCAAAAATCATATTAGAGGACTCTAAAGTAGCTGGAGAACAAGTTCTAAGGGACACAGAAAATCACATGGAGTCTCTGAGTGAATGCTTGCTGAAGATGAAGGATAGATCTTCTCCAAGCCTGGGAGCCCAAAGGGATGGTGGTCACCGGGAACTGGGAAAGACGAGTGAACCCGAAATTGGTGCTCACTTGGAGGATGAGTCCAAAGGAGCTTTGAGGAACCTGGTTTATGGTGATAAGCTAACGGCCTCCTTAGAAATCTTGGAAGGAGGAAGAAATCAAAAATGTACTTTCTCATCTGAAGTGGAGAAAACCACGGAAGACCTTACAGAACACCTTAAAAGTCTGCAGACTGAACAGGCATCCTTGCAGTCAGAAAATGCACAGCTGCAAAGTGAGAACGAGACCCTACAGAAGAACTTTCAAGTCATGATGGAACGCTATCAAGAAAATATGATGAAACTGCACAGGAAATTAAGAGTGGAGGAAAACTGCCGTGTGGAGCAAAAGGAGAAACTTTCCAAAGTCGAAGAAAAGATGAGCCATACAATAAAAGAGCTGGAGACCTACAGAAAGAGAGCCCAATATCTTGAAGAACAATTGCAGAGTACCATTCGTTCCTGTCTGGGGAAGATTATTTCCTCTGAGAAAGAAGCACATGCCAGTGAGTTGGCAGCTCGGATTGCTGAAAGAAACCTCAGTTATTTCTGGAAACAAAATGCACGCAACAGACAGAAATTAACTGAGAAGGAGCTTAGATTTGAACTTGTAGAAAAAGATCCCTATGATGCACTGGATGTTTCCAACTCAGCAATGGGCAGAAAGCCTTCTCCAAATGGGCCCTCACCAATAGGTCACCCTTCATCTGAAAGGAGACCTCCTCATTCTGAAAAGACTGGTCCACTCACACTCTCACCTTTCACTCCAGTGGGAGGAGGAAGAGGGTCAAGGGGCCCTGGAGAATCCTCTGGACCATGCGACTAGCAGTAAAGGAAGAGAATCCAGCTGTCATAAGTTCACTGATTTTCAGAGAGCACCTTCTCAGACTGGGCCCCTCTCTCCTCCAGGGGAACAGGCCAGCAGGCTGATGATCCCTCCGCCAGGCCAACCATATTCTTCTGATGCACGTCTTCCTCTACAAAGGCAAGATAGGTTTTACTCAAATTGTGGTAGAGCATCGGGACCAGCAGAACACAGAATTCCTAATAGGCCTCCTTTGGACTCTGATGTGCCTGATTCACCTCTCCATGCTGAAAACCAAGCAACTGGCTCTGGCTCTGTGTTGGCACCTTTCCCTCCAGTCAGAGGTGCCTTGTTTCCAGTTGACCCAAGGAGTCAGTTCATGAGAAGAGGACCTTTTTTTTCAACCAAACAAGAAACCTCATGCTGTTGCTCTCTTCAAATGTAATCTGACTTATCTCTCATTTTTAGTTTTTAAGTAACTGCTTTTAGTTCAGTAATTGACTATACTTTGGCTCCAATTGAAGCTCAATGAAACAATAATTCTTAAGATAGTATTTTGTAAATAAAGATGGTTTACGTAAGAATCTTATGAGTCAATTATCCCTATTTTATGTTATTCCAGAGAACAGCATTTAATCTGATGAAGCCACTCTTACATAAAGAAGAATGGGAGTTCTAGGCACTTGTAATCTAGATGATGGAAATATCTTTTAAACTCCCAACAAAGAAGTGTATTTTGAATGACTATAGCAATTGTAAAGTGACTTTAGGCTTAATGAAAAAGTGTCACTGATTTAGAGACTGGTTGGGCATTTCAGCTAGTTTTTCCATATCAGAATATCTAGAGCATGGGAGGACTAAAGGAGAGAACACAACTAAACATGTCACGGAAACAGGAGATCTCAACTACAAAGAAAAATGAAGACCTCTTTTTTATATTGGTTCCTTAAAACCTTACATAGCTCTTGAGATACCATATTTCCTACATTAGATTCAAGTGAGTTATGAACTCCCATTTTGACCCCATATACAGATTGCACAATCACATTGTTTACACATCCACGTTTTTACAAAATGCCATGTTAGTAACTGTTGTATTCTGCTGCCTTTTCTAGCCTCTACTATCCCCCCTCTCCTGCCCTCCCATCCTCTCTCTCTATCCCGTCTGCTGTAATTTAACGTTTGGGAATTGGAAACCACACTTTAAACTCACTCTCCTCCCCTTTTTCCCTTCTGTCAAATTTCTCATCATCTTCTTCTATTTCTCCTCCTCCTCCTCCTCTTCCTCCTCCTCCTTATACCTTTAATTCATTCATCATACACTCATGCATTGGTTCATTCATTCCTTTCCCGTATGGTGTTGGGGATCCAACTCAGGACCTTTGAAAGTGTGAAGCCAGCACTCTAGTGCTGAGCCAAAACCCCAGCACCTGTCTTTTTGATTTTATGACTGTTTATATGAAATTCAGAATCGCATTCTGCTATGGTTCACTGATATGTGGATTGACCTAGTCCTTGTTTTCTGGGAGACTTTTGGAAAATATACATGAATTATTGGGAGGTTGAAATGAAGAAACAAAGAGGAAATTCCCCAATTTCTTATTCTTAGATTCCATACTCTGACTCTGCCTACCTACTGTAAAAACTTTTAAACTCTTACTCCCCATTTCTATATCATTGCCAACAAGTGAACGTTCACTGCCCTACAACAAACCAGAGAACTCACATTGAACCATGTTTCCCCAGTAGAGACCAAGACACAATACTTATTAAAAAAATACCCTAGTTATGAATTAGTAGGTAAAGCTTTATTTGAGTGTTAAATGTGCTCTAATTATGTGTTTGTGTGTGTGTTGATGTGTGTGGTGTGTGGGTGTGTGTGCTTGTGTGTAAAACAAGCACTGAGGTGTAAAATAAATGCAGCATTGCAACGGCCTTCTTAAAAATAAGAAGCAACTTTATCACATTTGAAGCCCAGTGAAGAATCTGCCTGATACTTAACCTACAATTAATTGAAATGTGAAAACTTCAGGCCTAGAAAAACAAAGCCAACATACATACTGAATCTAATCAGTCTGTCTCACCTGTTTTCTAATCACTCCTTTAAATAAACCTAAATTGCCAGCATAAAACATCAGTTGTTCTAAACGAATGGACGGATGTCCCCCGTCATGGGCTGTGTAAAATACATGGAGGATCCGGCACTGCTTGTTATCTAGAATGACTTCTGCCTGAACTACTATTGGAGAATGGTTGCTGATATACTGCGGTTCTTATACCAGTAAACTGGAATGAAGGTAATTTCAGGCTGCAAAGGAATCAATTGATTTTACTAACAGGTTTTTGGAAAACACTGCCATGAAAAATTATCAATATGTTCATAAAGGCATCTACATGTCTCTTCACAAGGGTTTTACTCAATGGGGGAGGTGGTGAGGTCTGGATATAACTGAACTGTCCATTAGTAGGTAGAACAATATAATGGGAATCAGAGTGCACATTCCGGTTTGAACTCAATCTAGGTAACATGGATTCATCTCTGTGTAATAGGCCTGCTTCTGGAAAACACAATGTAGAGCTCCAAAAGCAGAACGATTCTTTCAGAATACCATGTTATGTTTGTAAATAGATAGACAGATAGATATACAGGAATCAAAAATCTGAAAACGGTCCGGAAGTGTACATTTCAATAACTTACAATGTCAGTAGTGGGGGATTAATAGCAGATCAAGAAGACTGTGTCTGCATGCGAAATGGTTCAATTTCTGAAAGAGTTTTTTAAATGAAAATGGACAGAAAATTGAAAGGGTTACAGTAAGTGTTGAGGAGTGACTTGGCAAAAGGAGCACAGAGGTGAGAAAGAATTAAGTAGAGTTCAATAGAACCAGGTATAATTTCTGTACACATGACTCCATGAACAGGAGCAAAGGGGACACTTCAAGAAATCATAGGACTAAGGAGAGATCAGGATTAGGAGGGTTTGTACTAGTCTAGAAATGCTGACCTGAAAACCAATTAAGTTTTCAACTCCTTCTTTGGAGGAACATTAGCTGTGCCGTGCTTTTCATAAATGACTTGTCATAACTGATTTATGCCCATGTTAGCAACTCTTCTGAAATTACTTTGAAAGTAGACTAATGTGAGAGTTTCTCTTTAGAGATAATTCAAGTGACTTGCATAGGAAGTGGCAGCAGGTCTGGGGATGTTGTAGCTCAGTGGCAGTGACCTTGCCTAGCTTGGGGCTGGCCTGCCATGGACTTTCACCCCAAACACTTGCAAGAAAAGAAAAGGGAGGGAGGGGGAGAGAGAAAGTTGGAAGGGAGGAAGGCAAAGTTGGAGGGATGCAGGGAGGTAGAAAAGAAGGAAGAAGAAAAGGAGAAAACCCAGGAAGGGAGGAAGGAAGCAAGGAAGGTAGGAAATAGGGAGAGCACAAGGGCAGGGAAAGGACTGAGTCACTCAAACAAAAGGCAAGGGACACAAAGACCAATAGAGGCCATAAAAGCTGTTTGAACAGTTTAGTCAGCTTTAGAATTTGAGTGACATCAAACTGAATGTTATTATGACTGGATGGAATCTTCCTACTAACCCCGCCTTGGCCTGGCCTAAACCAAATCAAGGGGTGGGTGGCATGGAGAGGAATTCTCTCTGGCTGGAGTGGGAGGGACCTAAACCTGTGGCACATGAGGATGCACTGGGTAGGGAAGCGGACAAGACTCCCCTGATGGGCAGTTGAGCACAACAAGGCTCCTGGGAGCCTTTGATCATGGCTCCCACCGCCATACGCCCACCACCCACCATACGCTCAGCCCCTGAAGGGGATCACAGTGGTCTGCTCCGTTGCCTGGTGCAGGTTGGAGTTCCTGACCAAACACCTGAGTGTCCACAGCCTGTGTTGGCCTGCCTGGGCAGGCTGTGGTTGTGGTGGCAAGAGCCAAAGCTGTCTTGGCGTGATGGAGGAGCCAAGGGCTGCCTCTCAGCCATCCTAGTGGGTGGTTCTGGAAGAAGCACCCAGGGTTGTGGCAGCATTGTCCGAAGACATGAAGCCAGGCCATCTTCCTTATGGCTTTCCTTGGGAGTTGGTGATGTGTACAGCTCTTGGATTTTTTGCTGTTCTCTCACTTTTCTGGAGAGGTTTTCAGTCGGTTCGTAGCAGGCTTTACGTGGGAAGAGAAAAAAGGCTGGCTCTAAATCTTGCTGGACTTATTGAGGCAAAATGTGGACTTCTTGAAAGAGTGAGCCTTGTTGAAAAAGAACATGAAGGCTTAGAATCATCTTTAAAGGATTGCAGGTTTGAGAAGGGTTCAAGAGAAGCACAACAGCTGGAGGCAACCGACGAAAAGCTGCATAGGCCCGAATCCAGCCACGGCGTTGAAATGCTCTTTCTAGAAGAAGAGCTCAAAGCACAGAAGGCTCAACATGGTCAACAGGATGAAACGATGGCGCATCTATCAAGAAGGATACAGTCCCTCCAAGGTGAATCTGAATCCCTCAGATCACAAATAGCTGAAGCTAAAACAAACTGGAGACTCTTTCAAGTGAATGAGGAAGAACTGAAGCTGGCAATCAAAGAGGTTTTGAATGAAGGATCCCTACTTCCGCCAACGCAGAGACCAACAATACAAGGAGAAGCTGAAGCACAGAGGCAACAAGGAGGTGTCCAATATAAAGCAAAAATCATATTAGAGGACTCTAAAGTAGCTGGAGAACAAGTTCTAAGGGACACAGAAAATCACATGGAGTCTCTGAGTGAATGCTTGCTGAAGATGAAGGATAGATCTTCTCCAAGCCTGGGAGCCCAAAGGGATGGTGGTCACCGGGAACTGGGAAAGACGAGTGAACCCGAAATTGGTGCTCACTTGGAGGATGAGTCCAAAGGAGCTTTGAGGAACCTGGTTTATGGTGATAAGCTAACGGCCTCCTTAGAAATCTTGGAAGGAGGAAGAAATCAAAAATGTACTTTCTCATCTGAAGTGGAGAAAACCACGGAAGACCTTACAGAACACCTTAAAAGTCTGCAGACTGAACAGGCATCCTTGCAGTCAGAAAATGCACAGCTGCAAAGTGAGAACGAGACCCTACAGAAGAACTTTCAAATCATGATGGAACGCTATCAAGAAAGTATGATGAAACTGCACAGGAAATTAAGAGTGGAGGAAAACTGCCGTGTGGAGCAAAAGGAGAAACTTTCCAAAGTCGAAGAAAAGATGAGCCATACAATAAAAGAGCTGGAGACCTACAGAAAGAGAGCCCAATATCTTGAAGAACAATTGCAGAGTACCATTCGTTCCTGTCTGGGGAAGATTATTTCCTCTGAGAAAGAAGCACATGCCAGTGAGTTGGCAGCTCGGATTGCTGAAAGAAACCTCAGTTATTTCAGGAAACAAAATGCACGCAACAGACAGAAATTAACTGAGAAGGAGCTTAGATTTGAACTTGTAGAAAAAGATCCCTATGATGCACTGGATGTTTCCAACTCAGCAATGGGCAGAAAGCCTTCTCCAAATGGGCCCTCACCAATAGGTCACCCTTCATCTGAAAGGAGACCTCCTCATTCTGAAAAGACTGGTCCACTCACACTCTCACCTTTCACTCCAGTGGGAGGAGGAAGAGGGTCAAGGGGCCCTGGAGAATCCTCTGGACCATGCGACTAGCAGTAAAGGAAGAGAATCCAGCTGTCATAAGTTCACTGATTTTCAGAGAGCACCTTCTCAGACTGGGCCCCTCTCTCCTCCAGGGGAACAGGCCAGCAGGCTGATGATCCCTCCGCCAGGCCAACCATATTCTTCTGATGCACGTCTTCCTCTACAAAGGCAAGATAGGTTTTACTCAAATTGTGGTAGAGCATCGGGACCAGCAGAACACAGAATTCCTAATAGGCCTCCTTTGGACTCTGATGTGCCTGATTCACCTCTCCATGCTGAAAACCAAGCAACTGGCTCTGGCTCTGTGTTGGCACCTTTCCCTCCAGTCAGAGGTGCCTTGTTTCCAGTTGACCCAAGGAGTCAGTTCATGAGAAGAGGACCTTTTTTTTCAACCAAACAAGAAACCTCATGCTGTTGCTCTCTTCAAATGTAATCTGACTTATCTCTCATTTTTAGTTTTTAAGTAACTGCTTTTAGTTCAGTAATTGACTATACTTTGGCTCCAATTGAAGCTCAATGAAACAATAATTCTTAAGATAGTATTTTGTAAATAAAGATGGTTTACGTAAGAATCTTATGAGTCAATTATCCCTATTTTATGTTATTCCAGAGAACAGCATTTAATCTGATGAAGCCACTCTTACATAAAGAAGAATGGGAGTTCTAGGCACTTGTAATCTAGATGATGGAAATATCTTTTAAACTCCCAACAAAGAAGTGTATTTTGAATGACTATAGCAATTGTAAAGTGACTTTAGGCTTAATGAAAAAGTGTCACTGATTTAGAGACTGGTTGGGCATTTCAGCTAGTTTTTCCATATCAGAATATCTAGAGCATGGGAGGACTAAAGGAGAGAACACAACTAAACATGTCACGGAAACAGGAGATCTCAACTACAAAGAAAAATGAAGACCTCTTTTTTATATTGGTTCCTTAAAACCTTACATAGCTCTTGAGATACCATATTTCCTACATTAGATTCAAGTGAGTTATGAACTCCCATTTTGACCCCATATACAGATTGCACAATCACATTGTTTACACATCCACGTTTTTACAAAATGCCATGTTAGTAACTGTTGTATTCTGCTGCCTTTTCTAGCCTCTACTATCCCCCCTCTCCTGCCCTCCCATCCTCTCTCTCTATCCCGTCTGCTGTAATTTAACGTTTGGGAATTGGAAACCACACTTTAAACTCACTCTCCTCCCCTTTTTCCCTTCTGTCAAATTTCTCATCATCTTCTTCTATTTCTCCTCCTCCTCCTCCTCTTCCTCCTCCTCCTTATACCTTTAATTCATTCATCATACACTCATGCATTGGTTCATTCATTCCTTTCCCGTATGGTGTTGGGGATCCAACTCAGGACCTTTGAAAGTGTGAAGCCAGCAATCTAGTGCTGAGCCAAAACCCCAGCACCTGTCTTTTTGATTTTATGACTGTTTATATGAAATTCAGAATCGCATTCTGCTATGGTTCACTGATATGTGGATTGACCTAGTCCTTGTTTTCTGGGAGACTTTTGGAAAATATACATGAATTATTGGGAGGTTGAAATGAAGAAACAAAGAGGAAATTCCCCAATTTCTTATTCTTAGATTCCATACTCTGACTCTGCCTACCTACTGTAAAAACTTTTAAACTCTTACTCCCCATTTCTATATCATTGCCAACAAGTGAACGTTCACTGCCCTACAACAAACCAGAGAACTCACATTGAACCATGTTTCCCCAGTAGAGACCAAGACACAATACTTATTAAAAAATACCCTAGTTATGAATTAGTAGGTAAAGCTTTATTTGAGTGTTAAATGTGCTCTAATTATGTGTTTGTGTGTGTGTTGATGTGTGTGGTGTGTGGGTGTTTGTGCTTGTGTGTAAAACAAGCACTGAGGTGTAAAATAAATGCAGCATTGCAACGGCCTTCTTAAAAATAAGAAGCAACTTTATCACATTTGAAGCCCAGTGAAGAATCTGCCTGATACTTAACCTACAATTAATTGAAATGTGAAAACTTCAGGCCTAGAAAAACAAAGCCAACATACATACTGAATCTAATCAGTCTGTCTCACCTGTTTTCTAATCACTCCTTTAAATAAACCTAAATTGCCAGCATAAAACATCAGTTGTTCTAAACGAATGGACGGATGTCCCCCGTCATGGGCTGTGTAAAATACATGGAGGATCCGGCACTGCTTGTTATCTAGAATGACTTCTGCCTGAACTACTATTGGAGAATGGTTGCTGATATACTGCGGTTCTTATACCAGTAAACTGGAATGAAGGTAATTTCAGGCTGCAAAGGAATCAATTGATTTTACTAACAGGTTTTTGGAAAACACTGCCATGAAAAATTATCAATATGTTCATAAAGGCATCTACATGTCTCTTCACAAGGGTTTTACTCAATGGGGGAGGTGGTGAGGTCTGGATATAACTGAACTGTCCATTAGTAGGTAGAACAATATAATGGGAATCAGAGTGCACATTCCGGTTTGAACTCAATCTAGGTAACATGGATTCATCTCTGTGTAATAGGCCTGCTTCTGGAAAACACAATGTAGAGCTCCAAAAGCAGAACGATTCTTTCAGAATACCATGTTATGTTTGTAAATAGATAGACAGATAGATATACAGGAATCAAAAATCTGAAAACGGTCCGGAAGTGTACATTTCAATAACTTACAATGTCAGTAGTGGGGGATTAATAGCAGATCAAGAAGACTGTGTCTGCATGCGAAATGGTTCAATTTCTGAAAGAGTTTTTTAAATGAAAATGGACAGAAAATTGAAAGGGTTACAGTAAGTGTTGAGGAGTGACTTGGCAAAAGGAGCACAGAGGTGAGAAAGAATTAAGTAGAGTTCAATAGAACCAGGTATAATTTCTGTACACATGACTCCATGAACAGGAGCAAAGGGGACACTTCAAGAAATCATAGGACTAAGGAGAGATCAGGATTAGGAGGGTTTGTACTAGTCTAGAAATGCTGACCTGAAAACCAATTAAGTTTTCAACTCCTTCTTTGGAGGAACATTAGCTGTGCCGTGCTTTTCATAAATGACTTGTCATAACTGATTTATGCCCATGTTAGCAACTCTTCTGAAATTACTTTGAAAGTAGACTAATGTGAGAGTTTCTCTTTAGAGATAATTCAAGTGACTTGCATAGGAAGTGGCAGCAGGTCTGGGGATGTTGTAGCTCAGTGGCAGTGACCTTGCCTAGCTTGGGGCTGGCCTGCCATGGACTTTCACCCCAAACACTTGCAAGAAAAGAAAAGGGAGGGAGGGGGAGAGAGAAAGTTGGAAGGGAGGAAGGCAAAGTTGGAGGGATGCAGGGAGGTAGAAAAGAAGGAAGAAGAAAAGGAGAAAACCCAGGAAGGGAGGAAGGAAGCAAGGAAGGTAGGAAATAGGGAGAGCACAAGGGCAGGGAAAGGACTGAGTCACTCAAACAAAAGGCAAGGGACACAAAGACCAATAGAGGCCATAAAAGCTGTTTGAACAGTTTAGTCAGCTTTAGAATTTGAGTGACATCAAACTGAATGTTATTATGACTGGATGGAATCTTCCTACTAACCCCGCCTTGGCCTGGCCTAAACCAAATCAAGGGGTGGGTGGCATGGAGAGGAATTCTCTCTGGCTGGAGTGGGAGGGACCTAAACCTGTGGCACATGAGGATGCACTGGGTAGGGAAGCGGACAAGACTCCCCTGATGGGCAGTTGAGCACAACAAGGCTCCTGGGAGCCTTTGATCATGGCTCCCACCGCCATACGCCCACCACCCACCATACGCTCAGCCCCTGAAGGGGATCACAGTGGTCTGCTCCGTTGCCTGGTGCAGGTTGGAGTTCCTGACCAAACACCTGAGTGTCCACAGCCTGTGTTGGCCTGCCTGGGCAGGCTGTGGTTGTGGTGGCAAGAGCCAAAGCTGTCTTGGCGTGATGGAGGAGCCAAGGGCTGCCTCTCAGCCATCCTAGTGGGTGGTTCTGGAAGAAGCACCCAGGGTTGTGGCAGCATTGTCCGAAGACATGAAGCCAGGCCATCTTCCTTATGGCTTTCCTTGGGAGTTGGTGATGTGTACAGCTCTTGGATTTTTTGCTGTTCTCTCACTTTTCTGGAGAGGTTTTCAGTCGGTTCGTAGCAGGCTTTACGTGGGAAGAGAAAAAAGGCTGGCTCTAAATCTTGCTGGACTTATTGAGGCAAAATGTGGACTTCTTGAAAGAGTGAGCCTTGTTGAAAAAGAACATGAAGGCTTAGAATCATCTTTAAAGGATTGCAGGTTTGAGAAGGGTTCAAGAGAAGCACAACAGCTGGAGGCAACCGACGAAAAGCTGCATAGGCCCGAATCCAGCCACGGCGTTGAAATGCTCTTTCTAGAAGAAGAGCTCAAAGCACAGAAGGCTCAACATGGTCAACAGGATGAAACGATGGCGCATCTATCAAGAAGGATACAGTCCCTCCAAGGTGAATCTGAATCCCTCAGATCACAAATAGCTGAAGCTAAAACAAACTGGAGACTCTTTCAAGTGAATGAGGAAGAACTGAAGCTGGCAATCAAAGAGGTTTTGAATGAAGGATCCCTACTTCCGCCAACGCAGAGACCAACAATACAAGGAGAAGCTGAAGCACAGAGGCAACAAGGAGGTGTCCAATATAAAGCAAAAATCATATTAGAGGACTCTAAAGTAGCTGGAGAACAAGTTCTAAGGGACACAGAAAATCACATGGAGTCTCTGAGTGAATGCTTGCTGAAGATGAAGGATAGATCTTCTCCAAGCCTGGGAGCCCAAAGGGATGGTGGTCACCGGGAACTGGGAAAGACGAGTGAACCCGAAATTGGTGCTCACTTGGAGGATGAGTCCAAAGGAGCTTTGAGGAACCTGGTTTATGGTGATAAGCTAACGGCCTCCTTAGAAATCTTGGAAGGAGGAAGAAATCAAAAATGTACTTTCTCATCTGAAGTGGAGAAAACCACGGAAGACCTTACAGAACACCTTAAAAGTCTGCAGACTGAACAGGCATCCTTGCAGTCAGAAAATGCACAGCTGCAAAGTGAGAACGAGACCCTACAGAAGAACTTTCAAGTCATGATGGAACGCTATCAAGAAAGTATGATGAAACTGCACAGGAAATTAAGAGTGGAGGAAAACTGCCGTGTGGAGCAAAAGGAGAAACTTTCCAAAGTCGAAGAAAAGATGAGCCATACAATAAAAGAGCTGGAGACCTACAGAAAGAGAGCCCAATATCTTGAAGAACAATTGCAGAGTACCATTCGTTCCTGTCTGGGGAAGATTATTTCCTCTGAGAAAGAAGCACATGCCAGTGAGTTGGCAGCTCGGATTGCTGAAAGAAACCTCAGTTATTTCTGGAAACAAAATGCACGCAACAGACAGAAATTAACTGAGAAGGAGCTTAGATTTGAACTTGTAGAAAAAGATCCCTATGATGCACTGGATGTTTCCAACTCAGCAATGGGCAGAAAGCCTTCTCCAAATGGGCCCTCACCAATAGGTCACCCTTCATCTGAAAGGAGACCTCCTCATTCTGAAAAGACTGGTCCACTCACACTCTCACCTTTCACTCCAGTGGGAGGAGGAAGAGGGTCAAGGGGCCCTGGAGAATCCTCTGGACCATGCGACTAGCAGTAAAGGAAGAGAATCCAGCTGTCATAAGTTCACTGATTTTCAGAGAGCACCTTCTCAGACTGGGCCCCTCTCTCCTCCAGGGGAACAGGCCAGCAGGCTGATGATCCCTCCGCCAGGCCAACCATATTCTTCTGATGCACGTCTTCCTCTACAAAGGCAAGATAGGTTTTACTCAAATTGTGGTAGAGCATCGGGACCAGCAGAACACAGAATTCCTAATAGGCCTCCTTTGGACTCTGATGTGCCTGATTCACCTCTCCATGCTGAAAACCAAGCAACTGGCTCTGGCTCTGTGTTGGCACCTTTCCCTCCAGTCAGAGGTGCCTTGTTTCCAGTTGACCCAAGGAGTCAGTTCATGAGAAGAGGACCTTTTTTTTCAACCAAACAAGAAACCTCATGCTGTTGCTCTCTTCAAATGTAATCTGACTTATCTCTCATTTTTAGTTTTTAAGTAACTGCTTTTAGTTCAGTAATTGACTATACTTTGGCTCCAATTGAAGCTCAATGAAACAATAATTCTTAAGATAGTATTTTGTAAATAAAGATGGTTTACGTAAGAATCTTATGAGTCAATTATCCCTATTTTATGTTATTCCAGAGAACAGCATTTAATCTGATGAAGCCACTCTTACATAAAGAAGAATGGGAGTTCTAGGCACTTGTAATCTAGATGATGGAAATATCTTTTAAACTCCCAACAAAGAAGTGTATTTTGAATGACTATAGCAATTGTAAAGTGACTTTAGGCTTAATGAAAAAGTGTCACTGATTTAGAGACTGGTTGGGCATTTCAGCTAGTTTTTCCATATCAGAATATCTAGAGCATGGGAGGACTAAAGGAGAGAACACAACTAAACATGTCACGGAAACAGGAGATCTCAACTACAAAGAAAAATGAAGACCTCTTTTTTATATTGGTTCCTTAAAACCTTACATAGCTCTTGAGATACCATATTTCCTACATTAGATTCAAGTGAGTTATGAACTCCCATTTTGACCCCATATACAGATTGCACAATCACATTGTTTACACATCCACGTTTTTACAAAATGCCATGTTAGTAACTGTTGTATTCTGCTGCCTTTTCTAGCCTCTACTATCCCCCCTCTCCTGCCCTCCCATCCTCTCTCTCTATCCCGTCTGCTGTAATTTAACGTTTGGGAATTGGAAACCACACTTTAAACTCACTCTCCTCCCCTTTTTCCCTTCTGTCAAATTTCTCATCATCTTCTTCTATTTCTCCTCCTCCTCCTCCTCTTCCTCCTCCTCCTTATACCTTTAATTCATTCATCATACACTCATGCATTGGTTCATTCATTCCTTTCCCGTATGGTGTTGGGGATCCAACTCAGGACCTTTGAAAGTGTGAAGCCAGCACTCTAGTGCTGAGCCAAAACCCCAGCACCTGTCTTTTTGATTTTATGACTGTTTATATGAAATTCAGAATCGCATTCTGCTATGGTTCACTGATATGTGGATTGACCTAGTCCTTGTTTTCTGGGAGACTTTTGGAAAATATACATGAATTATTGGGAGGTTGAAATGAAGAAACAAAGAGGAAATTCCCCAATTTCTTATTCTTAGATTCCATACTCTGACTCTGCCTACCTACTGTAAAAACTTTTAAACTCTTACTCCCCATTTCTATATCATTGCCAACAAGTGAACGTTCACTGCCCTACAACAAACCAGAGAACTCACATTGAACCATGTTTCCCCAGTAGAGACCAAGACACAATACTTATTAAAAAAATACCCTAGTTATGAATTAGTAGGTAAAGCTTTATTTGAGTGTTAAATGTGCTCTAATTATGTGTTTGTGTGTGTGTTGATGTGTGTGGTGTGTGGGTGTGTGTGCTTGTGTGTAAAACAAGCACTGAGGTGTAAAATAAATGCAGCATTGCAACGGCCTTCTTAAAAATAAGAAGCAACTTTATCACATTTGAAGCCCAGTGAAGAATCTGCCTGATACTTAACCTACAATTAATTGAAATGTGAAAACTTCAGGCCTAGAAAAACAAAGCCAACATACATACTGAATCTAATCAGTCTGTCTCACCTGTTTTCTAATCACTCCTTTAAATAAACCTAAATTGCCAGCATAAAACATCAGTTGTTCTAAACGAATGGACGGATGTCCCCCGTCATGGGCTGTGTAAAATACATGGAGGATCCGGCACTGCTTGTTATCTAGAATGACTTCTGCCTGAACTACTATTGGAGAATGGTTGCTGATATACTGCGGTTCTTATACCAGTAAACTGGAATGAAGGTAATTTCAGGCTGCAAAGGAATCAATTGATTTTACTAACAGGTTTTTGGAAAACACTGCCATGAAAAATTATCAATATGTTCATAAAGGCATCTACATGTCTCTTCACAAGGGTTTTACTCAATGGGGGAGGTGGTGAGGTCTGGATATAACTGAACTGTCCATTAGTAGGTAGAACAATATAATGGGAATCAGAGTGCACATTCCGGTTTGAACTCAATCTAGGTAACATGGATTCATCTCTGTGTAATAGGCCTGCTTCTGGAAAACACAATGTAGAGCTCCAAAAGCAGAACGATTCTTTCAGAATACCATGTTATGTTTGTAAATAGATAGACAGATAGATATACAGGAATCAAAAATCTGAAAACGGTCCGGAAGTGTACATTTCAATAACTTACAATGTCAGTAGTGGGGGATTAATAGCAGATCAAGAAGACTGTGTCTGCATGCGAAATGGTTCAATTTCTGAAAGAGTTTTTTAAATGAAAATGGACAGAAAATTGAAAGGGTTACAGTAAGTGTTGAGGAGTGACTTGGCAAAAGGAGCACAGAGGTGAGAAAGAATTAAGTAGAGTTCAATAGAACCAGGTATAATTTCTGTACACATGACTCCATGAACAGGAGCAAAGGGGACACTTCAAGAAATCATAGGACTAAGGAGAGATCAGGATTAGGAGGGTTTGTACTAGTCTAGAAATGCTGACCTGAAAACCAATTAAGTTTTCAACTCCTTCTTTGGAGGAACATTAGCTGTGCCGTGCTTTTCATAAATGACTTGTCATAACTGATTTATGCCCATGTTAGCAACTCTTCTGAAATTACTTTGAAAGTAGACTAATGTGAGAGTTTCTCTTTAGAGATAATTCAAGTGACTTGCATAGGAAGTGGCAGCAGGTCTGGGGATGTTGTAGCTCAGTGGCAGTGACCTTGCCTAGCTTGGGGCTGGCCTGCCATGGACTTTCACCCCAAACACTTGCAAGAAAAGAAAAGGGAGGGAGGGGGAGAGAGAAAGTTGGAAGGGAGGAAGGCAAAGTTGGAGGGATGCAGGGAGGTAGAAAAGAAGGAAGAAGAAAAGGAGAAAACCCAGGAAGGGAGGAAGGAAGCAAGGAAGGTAGGAAATAGGGAGAGCACAAGGGCAGGGAAAGGACTGAGTCACTCAAACAAAAGGCAAGGGACACAAAGACCAATAGAGGCCATAAAAGCTGTTTGAACAGTTTAGTCAGCTTTAGAATTTGAGTGACATCAAACTGAATGTTATTATGACTGGATGGAATCTTCCTACTAACCCCGCCTTGGCCTGGCCTAAACCAAATCAAGGGGTGGGTGGCATGGAGAGGAATTCTCTCTGGCTGGAGTGGGAGGGACCTAAACCTGTGGCACATGAGGATGCACTGGGTAGGGAAGCGGACAAGACTCCCCTGATGGGCAGTTGAGCACAACAAGGCTCCTGGGAGCCTTTGATCATGGCTCCCACCGCCATACGCCCACCACCCACCATACGCTCAGCCCCTGAAGGGGATCACAGTGGTCTGCTCCGTTGCCTGGTGCAGGTTGGAGTTCCTGACCAAACACCTGAGTGTCCACAGCCTGTGTTGGCCTGCCTGGGCAGGCTGTGGTTGTGGTGGCAAGAGCCAAAGCTGTCTTGGCGTGATGGAGGAGCCAAGGGCTGCCTCTCAGCCATCCTAGTGGGTGGTTCTGGAAGAAGCACCCAGGGTTGTGGCAGCATTGTCCGAAGACATGAAGCCAGGCCATCTTCCTTATGGCTTTCCTTGGGAGTTGGTGATGTGTACAGCTCTTGGATTTTTTGCTGTTCTCTCACTTTTCTGGAGAGGTTTTCAGTCGGTTCGTAGCAGGCTTTACGTGGGAAGAGAAAAAAGGCTGGCTCTAAATCTTGCTGGACTTATTGAGGCAAAATGTGGACTTCTTGAAAGAGTGAGCCTTGTTGAAAAAGAACATGAAGGCTTAGAATCATCTTTAAAGGATTGCAGGTTTGAGAAGGGTTCAAGAGAAGCACAACAGCTGGAGGCAACCGACGAAAAGCTGCATAGGCCCGAATCCAGCCACGGCGTTGAAATGCTCTTTCTAGAAGAAGAGCTCAAAGCACAGAAGGCTCAACATGGTCAACAGGATGAAACGATGGCGCATCTATCAAGAAGGATACAGTCCCTCCAAGGTGAATCTGAATCCCTCAGATCACAAATAGCTGAAGCTAAAACAAACTGGAGACTCTTTCAAGTGAATGAGGAAGAACTGAAGCTGGCAATCAAAGAGGTTTTGAATGAAGGATCCCTACTTCCGCCAACGCAGAGACCAACAATACAAGGAGAAGCTGAAGCACAGAGGCAACAAGGAGGTGTCCAATATAAAGCAAAAATCATATTAGAGGACTCTAAAGTAGCTGGAGAACAAGTTCTAAGGGACACAGAAAATCACATGGAGTCTCTGAGTGAATGCTTGCTGAAGATGAAGGATAGATCTTCTCCAAGCCTGGGAGCCCAAAGGGATGGTGGTCACCGGGAACTGGGAAAGACGAGTGAACCCGAAATTGGTGCTCACTTGGAGGATGAGTCCAAAGGAGCTTTGAGGAACCTGGTTTATGGTGATAAGCTAACGGCCTCCTTAGAAATCTTGGAAGGAGGAAGAAATCAAAAATGTACTTTCTCATCTGAAGTGGAGAAAACCACGGAAGACCTTACAGAACACCTTAAAAGTCTGCAGACTGAACAGGCATCCTTGCAGTCAGAAAATGCACAGCTGCAAAGTGAGAACGAGACCCTACAGAAGAACTTTCAAGTCATGATGGAACGCTATCAAGAAAATATGATGAAACTGCACAGGAAATTAAGAGTGGAGGAAAACTGCCGTGTGGAGCAAAAGGAGAAACTTTCCAAAGTCGAAGAAAAGATGAGCCATACAATAAAAGAGCTGGAGACCTACAGAAAGAGAGCCCAATATCTTGAAGAACAATTGCAGAGTACCATTCGTTCCTGTCTGGGGAAGATTATTTCCTCTGAGAAAGAAGCACATGCCAGTGAGTTGGCAGCTCGGATTGCTGAAAGAAACCTCAGTTATTTCAGGAAACAAAATGCACGCAACAGACAGAAATTAACTGAGAAGGAGCTTAGATTTGAACTTGTAGAAAAAGATCCCTATGATGCACTGGATGTTTCCAACTCAGCAATGGGCAGAAAGCCTTCTCCAAATGGGCCCTCACCAATAGGTCACCCTTCATCTGAAAGGAGACCTCCTCATTCTGAAAAGACTGGTCCACTCACACTCTCACCTTTCACTCCAGTGGGAGGAGGAAGAGGGTCAAGGGGCCCTGGAGAATCCTCTGGACCATGCGACTAGCAGTAAAGGAAGAGAATCCAGCTGTCATAAGTTCACTGATTTTCAGAGAGCACCTTCTCAGACTGGGCCCCTCTCTCCTCCAGGGGAACAGGCCAGCAGGCTGATGATCCCTCCGCCAGGCCAACCATATTCTTCTGATGCACGTCTTCCTCTACAAAGGCAAGATAGGTTTTACTCAAATTGTGGTAGAGCATCGGGACCAGCAGAACACAGAATTCCTAATAGGCCTCCTTTGGACTCTGATGTGCCTGATTCACCTCTCCATGCTGAAAACCAAGCAACTGGCTCTGGCTCTGTGTTGGCACCTTTCCCTCCAGTCAGAGGTGCCTTGTTTCCAGTTGACCCAAGGAGTCAGTTCATGAGAAGAGGACCTTTTTTTTCAACCAAACAAGAAACCTCATGCTGTTGCTCTCTTCAAATGTAATCTGACTTATCTCTCATTTTTAGTTTTTAAGTAACTGCTTTTAGTTCAGTAATTGACTATACTTTGGCTCCAATTGAAGCTCAATGAAACAATAATTCTTAAGATAGTATTTTGTAAATAAAGATGGTTTACGTAAGAATCTTATGAGTCAATTATCCCTATTTTATGTTATTCCAGAGAACAGCATTTAATCTGATGAAGCCACTCTTACATAAAGAAGAATGGGAGTTCTAGGCACTTGTAATCTAGATGATGGAAATATCTTTTAAACTCCCAACAAAGAAGTGTATTTTGAATGACTATAGCAATTGTAAAGTGACTTTAGGCTTAATGAAAAAGTGTCACTGATTTAGAGACTGGTTGGGCATTTCAGCTAGTTTTTCCATATCAGAATATCTAGAGCATGGGAGGACTAAAGGAGAGAACACAACTAAACATGTCACGGAAACAGGAGATCTCAACTACAAAGAAAAATGAAGACCTCTTTTTTATATTGGTTCCTTAAAACCTTACATAGCTCTTGAGATACCATATTTCCTACATTAGATTCAAGTGAGTTATGAACTCCCATTTTGACCCCATATACAGATTGCACAATCACATTGTTTACACATCCACGTTTTTACAAAATGCCATGTTAGTAACTGTTGTATTCTGCTGCCTTTTCTAGCCTCTACTATCCCCCCTCTCCTGCCCTCCCATCCTCTCTCTCTATCCCGTCTGCTGTAATTTAACGTTTGGGAATTGGAAACCACACTTTAAACTCACTCTCCTCCCCTTTTTCCCTTCTGTCAAATTTCTCATCATCTTCTTCTATTTCTCCTCCTCCTCCTCCTCTTCCTCCTCCTCCTTATACCTTTAATTCATTCATCATACACTCATGCATTGGTTCATTCATTCCTTTCCCGTATGGTGTTGGGGATCCAACTCAGGACCTTTGAAAGTGTGAAGCCAGCACTCTAGTGCTGAGCCAAAACCCCAGCACCTGTCTTTTTGATTTTATGACTGTTTATATGAAATTCAGAATCGCATTCTGCTATGGTTCACTGATATGTGGATTGACCTAGTCCTTGTTTTCTGGGAGACTTTTGGAAAATATACATGAATTATTGGGAGGTTGAAATGAAGAAACAAAGAGGAAATTCCCCAATTTCTTATTCTTAGATTCCATACTCTGACTCTGCCTACCTACTGTAAAAACTTTTAAACTCTTACTCCCCATTTCTATATCATTGCCAACAAGTGAACGTTCACTGCCCTACAACAAACCAGAGAACTCACATTGAACCATGT
Organism: Callospermophilus lateralis; assembly: GCF_048772815.1. Lineage (NCBI taxonomy): Eukaryota > Metazoa > Chordata > Mammalia > Rodentia > Sciuridae > Callospermophilus > Callospermophilus lateralis. The sequence goes on along the minus strand of NW_027514988.1, from coordinate 56,183 downwards.
TTCCCCAGTAGAGACCAAGACACAATACTTATTAAAAAAATACCCTAGTTATGAATTAGTAGGTAAAGCTTTATTTGAGTGTTAAATGTGCTCTAATTATGTGTTTGTGTGTGTGTTGATGTGTGTGGTGTGTGGGTGTGTGTGCTTGTGTGTAAAACAAGCACTGAGGTGTAAAATAAATGCAGCATTGCAACGGCCTTCTTAAAAATAAGAAGCAACTTTATCACATTTGAAGCCCAGTGAAGAATCTGCCTGATACTTAACCTACAATTAATTGAAATGTGAAAACTTCAGGCCTAGAAAAACAAAGCCAACATACATACTGAATCTAATCAGTCTGTCTCACCTGTTTTCTAATCACTCCTTTAAATAAACCTAAATTGCCAGCATAAAACATCAGTTGTTCTAAACGAATGGACGGATGTCCCCCGTCATGGGCTGTGTAAAATACATGGAGGATCCGGCACTGCTTGTTATCTAGAATGACTTCTGCCTGAACTACTATTGGAGAATGGTTGCTGATATACTGCGGTTCTTATACCAGTAAACTGGAATGAAGGTAATTTCAGGCTGCAAAGGAATCAATTGATTTTACTAACAGGTTTTTGGAAAACACTGCCATGAAAAATTATCAATATGTTCATAAAGGCATCTACATGTCTCTTCACAAGGGTTTTACTCAATGGGGGAGGTGGTGAGGTCTGGATATAACTGAACTGTCCATTAGTAGGTAGAACAATATAATGGGAATCAGAGTGCACATTCCGGTTTGAACTCAATCTAGGTAACATGGATTCATCTCTGTGTAATAGGCCTGCTTCTGGAAAACACAATGTAGAGCTCCAAAAGCAGAACGATTCTTTCAGAATACCATGTTATGTTTGTAAATAGATAGACAGATAGATATACAGGAATCAAAAATCTGAAAACGGTCCGGAAGTGTACATTTCAATAACTTACAATGTCAGTAGTGGGGGATTAATAGCAGATCAAGAAGACTGTGTCTGCATGCGAAATGGTTCAATTTCTGAAAGAGTTTTTTAAATGAAAATGGACAGAAAATTGAAAGGGTTACAGTAAGTGTTGAGGAGTGACTTGGCAAAAGGAGCACAGAGGTGAGAAAGAATTAAGTAGAGTTCAATAGAACCAGGTATAATTTCTGTACACATGACTCCATGAACAGGAGCAAAGGGGACACTTCAAGAAATCATAGGACTAAGGAGAGATCAGGATTAGGAGGGTTTGTACTAGTCTAGAAATGCTGACCTGAAAACCAATTAAGTTTTCAACTCCTTCTTTGGAGGAACATTAGCTGTGCCGTGCTTTTCATAAATGACTTGTCATAACTGATTTATGCCCATGTTAGCAACTCTTCTGAAATTACTTTGAAAGTAGACTAATGTGAGAGTTTCTCTTTAGAGATAATTCAAGTGACTTGCATAGGAAGTGGCAGCAGGTCTGGGGATGTTGTAGCTCAGTGGCAGTGACCTTGCCTAGCTTGGGGCTGGCCTGCCATGGACTTTCACCCCAAACACTTGCAAGAAAAGAAAAGGGAGGGAGGGGGAGAGAGAAAGTTGGAAGGGAGGAAGGCAAAGTTGGAGGGATGCAGGGAGGTAGAAAAGAAGGAAGAAGAAAAGGAGAAAACCCAGGAAGGGAGGAAGGAAGCAAGGAAGGTAGGAAATAGGGAGAGCACAAGGGCAGGGAAAGGACTGAGTCACTCAAACAAAAGGCAAGGGACACAAAGACCAATAGAGGCCATAAAAGCTGTTTGAACAGTTTAGTCAGCTTTAGAATTTGAGTGACATCAAACTGAATGTTATTATGACTGGATGGAATCTTCCTACTAACCCCGCCTTGGCCTGGCCTAAACCAAATCAAGGGGTGGGTGGCATGGAGAGGAATTCTCTCTGGCTGGAGTGGGAGGGACCTAAACCTGTGGCACATGAGGATGCACTGGGTAGGGAAGCGGACAAGACTCCCCTGATGGGCAGTTGAGCACAACAAGGCTCCTGGGAGCCTTTGATCATGGCTCCCACCGCCATACGCCCACCACCCACCATACGCTCAGCCCCTGAAGGGGATCACAGTGGTCTGCTCCGTTGCCTGGTGCAGGTTGGAGTTCCTGACCAAACACCTGAGTGTCCACAGCCTGTGTTGGCCTGCCTGGGCAGGCTGTGGTTGTGGTGGCAAGAGCCAAAGCTGTCTTGGCGTGATGGAGGAGCCAAGGGCTGCCTCTCAGCCATCCTAGTGGGTGGTTCTGGAAGAAGCACCCAGGGTTGTGGCAGCATTGTCCGAAGACATGAAGCCAGGCCATCTTCCTTATGGCTTTCCTTGGGAGTTGGTGATGTGTACAGCTCTTGGATTTTTTGCTGTTCTCTCACTTTTCTGGAGAGGTTTTCAGTCGGTTCGTAGCAGGCTTTACGTGGGAAGAGAAAAAAGGCTGGCTCTAAATCTTGCTGGACTTATTGAGGCAAAATGTGGACTTCTTGAAAGAGTGAGCCTTGTTGAAAAAGAACATGAAGGCTTAGAATCATCTTTAAAGGATTGCAGGTTTGAGAAGGGTTCAAGAGAAGCACAACAGCTGGAGGCAACCGACGAAAAGCTGCATAGGCCCGAATCCAGCCACGGCGTTGAAATGCTCTTTCTAGAAGAAGAGCTCAAAGCACAGAAGGCTCAACATGGTCAACAGGATGAAACGATGGCGCATCTATCAAGAAGGATACAGTCCCTCCAAGGTGAATCTGAATCCCTCAGATCACAAATAGCTGAAGCTAAAACAAACTGGAGACTCTTTCAAGTGAATGAGGAAGAACTGAAGCTGGCAATCAAAGAGGTTTTGAATGAAGGATCCCTACTTCCGCCAACGCAGAGACCAACAATACAAGGAGAAGCTGAAGCACAGAGGCAACAAGGAGGTGTCCAATATAAAGCAAAAATCATATTAGAGGACTCTAAAGTAGCTGGAGAACAAGTTCTAAGGGACACAGAAAATCACATGGAGTCTCTGAGTGAATGCTTGCTGAAGATGAAGGATAGATCTTCTCCAAGCCTGGGAGCCCAAAGGGATGGTGGTCACCGGGAACTGGGAAAGACGAGTGAACCCGAAATTGGTGCTCACTTGGAGGATGAGTCCAAAGGAGCTTTGAGGAACCTGGTTTATGGTGATAAGCTAACGGCCTCCTTAGAAATCTTGGAAGGAGGAAGAAATCAAAAATGTACTTTCTCATCTGAAGTGGAGAAAACCACGGAAGACCTTACAGAACACCTTAAAAGTCTGCAGACTGAACAGGCATCCTTGCAGTCAGAAAATGCACAGCTGCAAAGTGAGAACGAGACCCTACAGAAGAACTTTCAAGTCATGATGGAACGCTATCAAGAAAATATGATGAAACTGCACAGGAAATTAAGAGTGGAGGAAAACTGCCGTGTGGAGCAAAAGGAGAAACTTTCCAAAGTCGAAGAAAAGATGAGCCATACAATAAAAGAGCTGGAGACCTACAGAAAGAGAGCCCAATATCTTGAAGAACAATTGCAGAGTACCATTCGTTCCTGTCTGGGGAAGATTATTTCCTCTGAGAAAGAAGCACATGCCAGTGAGTTGGCAGCTCGGATTGCTGAAAGAAACCTCAGTTATTTCAGGAAACAAAATGCACGCAACAGACAGAAATTAACTGAGAAGGAGCTTAGATTTGAACTTGTAGAAAAAGATCCCTATGATGCACTGGATGTTTCCAACTCAGCAATGGGCAGAAAGCCTTCTCCAAATGGGCCCTCACCAATAGGTCACCCTTCATCTGAAAGGAGACCTCCTCATTCTGAAAAGACTGGTCCACTCACACTCTCACCTTTCACTCCAGTGGGAGGAGGAAGAGGGTCAAGGGGCCCTGGAGAATCCTCTGGACCATGCGACTAGCAGTAAAGGAAGAGAATCCAGCTGTCATAAGTTCACTGATTTTCAGAGAGCACCTTCTCAGACTGGGCCCCTCTCTCCTCCAGGGGAACAGGCCAGCAGGCTGATGATCCCTCCGCCAGGCCAACCATATTCTTCTGATGCACGTCTTCCTCTACAAAGGCAAGATAGGTTTTACTCAAATTGTGGTAGAGCATCGGGACCAGCAGAACACAGAATTCCTAATAGGCCTCCTTTGGACTCTGATGTGCCTGATTCACCTCTCCATGCTGAAAACCAAGCAACTGGCTCTGGCTCTGTGTTGGCACCTTTCCCTCCAGTCAGAGGTGCCTTGTTTCCAGTTGACCCAAGGAGTCAGTTCATGAGAAGAGGACCTTTTTTTTCAACCAAACAAGAAACCTCATGCTGTTGCTCTCTTCAAATGTAATCTGACTTATCTCTCATTTTTAGTTTTTAAGTAACTGCTTTTAGTTCAGTAATTGACTATACTTTGGCTCCAATTGAAGCTCAATGAAACAATAATTCTTAAGATAGTATTTTGTAAATAAAGATGGTTTACGTAAGAATCTTATGAGTCAATTATCCCTATTTTATGTTATTCCAGAGAACAGCATTTAATCTGATGAAGCCACTCTTACATAAAGAAGAATGGGAGTTCTAGGCACTTGTAATCTAGATGATGGAAATATCTTTTAAACTCCCAACAAAGAAGTGTATTTTGAATGACTATAGCAATTGTAAAGTGACTTTAGGCTTAATGAAAAAGTGTCACTGATTTAGAGACTGGTTGGGCATTTCAGCTAGTTTTTCCATATCAGAATATCTAGAGCATGGGAGGACTAAAGGAGAGAACACAACTAAACATGTCACGGAAACAGGAGATCTCAACTACAAAGAAAAATGAAGACCTCTTTTTTATATTGGTTCCTTAAAACCTTACATAGCTCTTGAGATACCATATTTCCTACATTAGATTCAAGTGAGTTATGAACTCCCATTTTGACCCCATATACAGATTGCACAATCACATTGTTTACACATCCACGTTTTTACAAAATGCCATGTTAGTAACTGTTGTATTCTGCTGCCTTTTCTAGCCTCTACTATCCCCCCTCTCCTGCCCTCCCATCCTCTCTCTCTATCCCGTCTGCTGTAATTTAACGTTTGGGAATTGGAAACCACACTTTAAACTCACTCTCCTCCCCTTTTTCCCTTCTGTCAAATTTCTCATCATCTTCTTCTATTTCTCCTCCTCCTCCTCCTCTTCCTCCTCCTCCTTATACCTTTAATTCATTCATCATACACTCATGCATTGGTTCATTCATTCCTTTCCCGTATGGTGTTGGGGATCCAACTCAGGACCTTTGAAAGTGTGAAGCCAGCACTCTAGTGCTGAGCCAAAACCCCAGCACCTGTCTTTTTGATTTTATGACTGTTTATATGAAATTCAGAATCGCATTCTGCTATGGTTCACTGATATGTGGATTGACCTGGTCCTTGTTTTCTGGGAGACTTTTGGAAAATATACATGAATTATTGGGAGGTTGAAATGAAGAAACAAAGAGGAAATTCCCCAATTTCTTATTCTTAGATTCCATACTCTGACTCTGCCTACCTACTGTAAAAACTTTTAAACTCTTACTCCCCATTTCTATATCATTGCCAACAAGTGAACGTTCACTGCCCTACAACAAACCAGAGAACTCACATTGAACCATGTTTCCCCAGTAGAGACCAAGACACAATACTTATTAAAAAAATACCCTAGTTATGAATTAGTAGGTAAAGCTTTATTTGAGTGTTAAATGTGCTCTAATTATGTGTTTGTGTGTGTGTTGATGTGTGTGGTGTGTGGGTGTGTGTGCTTGTGTGTAAAACAAGCACTGAGGTGTAAAATAAATGCAGCATTGCAACGGCCTTCTTAAAAATAAGAAGCAACTTTATCACATTTGAAGCCCAGTGAAGAATCTGCCTGATACTTAACCTACAATTAATTGAAATGTGAAAACTTCAGGCCTAGAAAAACAAAGCCAACATACATACTGAATCTAATCAGTCTGTCTCACCTGTTTTCTAATCACTCCTTTAAATAAACCTAAATTGCCAGCATAAAACATCAGTTGTTCTAAACGAATGGACGGATGTCCCCCGTCATGGGCTGTGTAAAATACATGGAGGATCCGGCACTGCTTGTTATCTAGAATGACTTCTGCCTGAACTACTATTGGAGAATGGTTGCTGATATACTGCGGTTCTTATACCAGTAAACTGGAATGAAGGTAATTTCAGGCTGCAAAGGAATCAATTGATTTTACTAACAGGTTTTTGGAAAACACTGCCATGAAAAATTATCAATATGTTCATAAAGGCATCTACATGTCTCTTCACAAGGGTTTTACTCAATGGGGGAGGTGGTGAGGTCTGGATATAACTGAACTGTCCATTAGTAGGTAGAACAATATAATGGGAATCAGAGTGCACATTCCGGTTTGAACTCAATCTAGGTAACATGGATTCATCTCTGTGTAATAGGCCTGCTTCTGGAAAACACAATGTAGAGCTCCAAAAGCAGAACGATTCTTTCAGAATACCATGTTATGTTTGTAAATAGATAGACAGATAGATATACAGGAATCAAAAATCTGAAAACGGTCCGGAAGTGTACATTTCAATATCTTACAATGTCAGTAGTGGGGGATTAATAGCAGATCAAGAAGACTGTGTCTGCATGCGAAATGGTTCAATTTCTGAAAGAGTTTTTTAAATGAAAATGGACAGAAAATTGAAAGGGTTACAGTAAGTGTTGAGGAGTGACTTGGCAAAAGGAGCACAGAGGTGAGAAAGAATTAAGTAGAGTTCAATAGAACCAGGTATAATTTCTGTACACATGACTCCATGAACAGGAGCAAAGGGGACACTTCAAGAAATCATAGGACTAAGGAGAGATCAGGATTAGGAGGGTTTGTACTAGTCTAGAAATGCTGACCTGAAAACCAATTAAGTTTTCAACTCCTTCTTTGGAGGAACATTAGCTGTGCCGTGCTTTTCATAAATGACTTGTCATAACTGATTTATGCCCATGTTAGCAACTCTTCTGAAATTACTTTGAAAGTAGACTAATGTGAGAGTTTCTCTTTAGAGATAATTCAAGTGACTTGCATAGGAAGTGGCAGCAGGTCTGGGGATGTTGTAGCTCAGTGGCAGTGACCTTGCCTAGCTTGGGGCTGGCCTGCCATGGACTTTCACCCCAAACACTTGCAAGAAAAGAAAAGGGAGGGAGGGGGAGAGAGAAAGTTGGAAGGGAGGAAGGCAAAGTTGGAGGGATGCAGGGAGGTAGAAAAGAAGGAAGAAGAAAAGGAGAAAACCCAGGAAGGGAGGAAGGAAGCAAGGAAGGTAGGAAATAGGGAGAGCACAAGGGCAGGGAAAGGACTGAGTCACTCAAACAAAAGGCAAGGGACACAAAGACCAATAGAGGCCATAAAAGCTGTTTGAACAGTTTAGTCAGCTTTAGAATTTGAGTGACATCAAACTGAATGTTATTATGACTGGATGGAATCTTCCTACTAACCCCGCCTTGGCCTGGCCTAAACCAAATCAAGGGGTGGGTGGCATGGAGAGGAATTCTCTCTGGCTGGAGTGGGAGGGACCTAAACCTGTGGCACATGAGGATGCACTGGGTAGGGAAGCGGACAAGACTCCCCTGATGGGCAGTTGAGCACAACAAGGCTCCTGGGAGCCTTTGATCATGGCTCCCACCGCCATACGCCCACCACCCACCATACGCTCAGCCCCTGAAGGGGATCACAGTGGTCTGCTCCGTTGCCTGGTGCAGGTTGGAGTTCCCGACCAAACACCTGAGTGTCCACAGCCTGTGTTGGCCTGCCTGGGCAGGCTGTGGTTGTGGTGGCAAGAGCCAAAGCTGTCTTGGCGTGATGGAGGAGCCAAGGGCTGCCTCTCAGCCATCCTAGTGGGTGGTTCTGGAAGAAGCACCCAGGGTTGTGGCAGCATTGTCCGAAGACATGAAGCCAGGCCATCTTCCTTATGGCTTTCCTTGGGAGTTGGTGATGTGTACAGCTCTTGGATTTTTTGCTGTTCTCTCACTTTTCTGGAGAGGTTTTCAGTCGGTTCGTAGCAGGCTTTACGTGGGAAGAGAAAAAAGGCTGGCTCTAAATCTTGCTGGACTTATTGAGGCAAAATGTGGACTTCTTGAAAGAGTGAGCCTTGTTGAAAAAGAACATGAAGGCTTAGAATCATCTTTAAAGGATTGCAGGTTTGAGAAGGGTTCAAGAGAAGCACAACAGCTGGAGGCAACCGACGAAAAGCTGCATAGGCCCGAATCCAGCCACGGCGTTGAAATGCTCTTTCTAGAAGAAGAGCTCAAAGCACAGAAGGCTCAACATGGTCAACAGGATGAAACGATGGCGCATCTATCAAGAAGGATACAGTCCCTCCAAGGTGAATCTGAATCCCTCAGATCACAAATAGCTGAAGCTAAAACAAACTGGAGACTCTTTCAAGTGAATGAGGAAGAACTGAAGCTGGCAATCAAAGAGGTTTTGAATGAAGGATCCCTACTTCCGCCAACGCAGAGACCAACAATACAAGGAGAAGCTGAAGCACAGAGGCAACAAGGAGGTGTCCAATATAAAGCAAAAATCATATTAGAGGACTCTAAAGTAGCTGGAGAACAAGTTCTAAGGGACACAGAAAATCACATGGAGTCTCTGAGTGAATGCTTGCTGAAGATGAAGGATAGATCTTCTCCAAGCCTGGGAGCCCAAAGGGATGGTGGTCACCGGGAACTGGGAAAGACGAGTGAACCCGAAATTGGTGCTCACTTGGAGGATGAGTCCAAAGGAGCTTTGAGGAACCTGGTTTATGGTGATAAGCTAACGGCCTCCTTAGAAATCTTGGAAGGAGGAAGAAATCAAAAATGTACTTTCTCATCTGAAGTGGAGAAAACCACGGAAGACCTTACAGAACACCTTAAAAGTCTGCAGACTGAACAGGCATCCTTGCAGTCAGAAAATGCACAGCTGCAAAGTGAGAACGAGACCCTACAGAAGAACTTTCAAGTCATGATGGAACGCTATCAAGAAAGTATGATGAAACTGCACAGGAAATTAAGAGTGGAGGAAAACTGCCGTGTGGAGCAAAAGGAGAAACTTTCCAAAGTCGAAGAAAAGATGAGCCATACAATAAAAGAGCTGGAGACCTACAGAAAGAGAGCCCAATATCTTGAAGAACAATTGCAGAGTACCATTCGTTCCTGTCTGGGGAAGATTATTTCCTCTGAGAAAGAAGCACATGCCAGTGAGTTGGCAGCTCGGATTGCTGAAAGAAACCTCAGTTATTTCAGGAAACAAAATGCACGCAACAGACAGAAATTAACTGAGAAGGAGCTTAGATTTGAACTTGTAGAAAAAGATCCCTATGATGCACTGGATGTTTCCAACTCAGCAATGGGCAGAAAGCCTTCTCCAAATGGGCCCTCACCAATAGGTCACCCTTCATCTGAAAGGAGACCTCCTCATTCTGAAAAGACTGGTCCACTCACACTCTCACCTTTCACTCCAGTGGGAGGAGGAAGAGGGTCAAGGGGCCCTGGAGAATCCTCTGGACCATGCGACTAGCAGTAAAGGAAGAGAATCCAGCTGTCATAAGTTCACTGATTTTCAGAGAGCACCTTCTCAGACTGGGCCCCTCTCTCCTCCAGGGGAACAGGCCAGCAGGCTGATGATCCCTCCGCCAGGCCAACCATATTCTTCTGATGCACGTCTTCCTCTACAAAGGCAAGATAGGTTTTACTCAAATTGTGGTAGAGCATCGGGACCAGCAGAACACAGAATTCCTAATAGGCCTCCTTTGGACTCTGATGTGCCTGATTCACCTCTCCATGCTGAAAACCAAGCAACTGGCTCTGGCTCTGTGTTGGCACCTTTCCCTCCAGTCAGAGGTGCCTTGTTTCCAGTTGACCCAAGGAGTCAGTTCATGAGAAGAGGACCTTTTTTTTCAACCAAACAAGAAACCTCATGCTGTTGCTCTCTTCAAATGTAATCTGACTTATCTCTCATTTTTAGTTTTTAAGTAACTGCTTTTAGTTCAGTAATTGACTATACTTTGGCTCCAATTGAAGCTCAATGAAACAATAATTCTTAAGATAGTATTTTGTAAATAAAGATGGTTTACGTAAGAATCTTATGAGTCAATTATCCCTATTTTATGTTATTCCAGAGAACAGCATTTAATCTGATGAAGCCACTCTTACATAAAGAAGAATGGGAGTTCTAGGCACTTGTAATCTAGATGATGGAAATATCTTTTAAACTCCCAACAAAGAAGTGTATTTTGAATGACTATAGCAATTGTAAAGTGACTTTAGGCTTAATGAAAAAGTGTCACTGATTTAGAGACTGGTTGGGCATTTCAGCTAGTTTTTCCATATCAGAATATCTAGAGCATGGGAGGACTAAAGGAGAGAACACAACTAAACATGTCACGGAAACAGGAGATCTCAACTACAAAGAAAAATGAAGACCTCTTTTTTATATTGGTTCCTTAAAACCTTACATAGCTCTTGAGATACCATATTTCCTACATTAGATTCAAGTGAGTTATGAACTCCCATTTTGACCCCATATACAGATTGCACAATCACATTGTTTACACATCCACGTTTTTACAAAATGCCATGTTAGTAACTGTTGTATTCTGCTGCCTTTTCTAGCCTCTACTATCCCCCCTCTCCTGCCCTCCCATCCTCTCTCTCTATCCCGTCTGCTGTAATTTAACGTTTGGGAATTGGAAACCACACTTTAAACTCACTCTCCTCCCCTTTTTCCCTTCTGTCAAATTTCTCATCATCTTCTTCTATTTCTCCTCCTCCTCCTCCTCTTCCTCCTCCTCCTCATACCTTTAATTCATTCATCATACACTCATGCATTGGTTCATTCATTCCTTTCCCGTATGGTGTTGGGGATCCAACTCAGGACCTTTGAAAGTGTGAAGCCAGCACTCTAGTGCTGAGCCAAAACCCCAGCACCTGTCTTTTTGATTTTATGACTGTTTATATGAAATTCAGAATCGCATTCTGCTATGGTTCACTGATATGTGGATTGACCTAGTCCTTGTTTTCTGGGAGACTTTTGGAAAATATACATGAATTATTGGGAGGTTGAAATGAAGAAACAAAGAGGAAATTCCCCAATTTCTTATTCTTAGATTCCATACTCTGACTCTGCCTACCTACTGTAAAAACTTTTAAACTCTTACTCCCCATTTCTATATCATTGCCAACAAGTGAACGTTCACTGCCCTACAACAAACCAGAGAACTCACATTGAACCATGTTTCCCCAGTAGAGACCAAGACACAATACTTATTAAAAAAATACCCTAGTTATGAATTAGTAGGTAAAGCTTTATTTGAGTGTTAAATGTGCTCTAATTATGTGTTTGTGTGTGTGTTGATGTGTGTGGTGTGTGGGTGTGTGTGCTTGTGTGTAAAACAAGCACTGAGGTGTAAAATAAATGCAGCATTGCAACGGCCTTCTTAAAAATAAGAAGCAACTTTATCACATTTGAAGCCCAGTGAAGAATCTGCCTGATACTTAACCTACAATTAATTGAAATGTGAAAACTTCAGGCCTAGAAAAACAAAGCCAACATACATACTGAATCTAATCAGTCTGTCTCACCTGTTTTCTAATCACTCCTTTAAATAAACCTAAATTGCCAGCATAAAACATCAGTTGTTCTAAACGAATGGACGGATGTCCCCCGTCATGGGCTGTGTAAAATACATGGAGGATCCGGCACTGCTTGTTATCTAGAATGACTTCTGCCTGAACTACTATTGGAGAATGGTTGCTGATATACTGCGGTTCTTATACCAGTAAACTGGAATGAAGGTAATTTCAGGCTGCAAAGGAATCAATTGATTTTACTAACAGGTTTTTGGAAAACACTGCCATGAAAAATTATCAATATGTTCATAAAGGCATCTACATGTCTCTTCACAAGGGTTTTACTCAATGGGGGAGGTGGTGAGGTCTGGATATAACTGAACTGTCCATTAGTAGGTAGAACAATATAATGGGAATCAGAGTGCACATTCCGGTTTGAACTCAATCTAGGTAACATGGATTCATCTCTGTGTAATAGGCCTGCTTCTGGAAAACACAATGTAGAGCTCCAAAAGCAGAACGATTCTTTCAGAATACCATGTTATGTTTGTAAATAGATAGACAGATAGATATACAGGAATCAAAAATCTGAAAACGGTCCGGAAGTGTACATTTCAATAACTTACAATGTCAGTAGTGGGGGATTAATAGCAGATCAAGAAGACTGTGTCTGCATGCGAAATGGTTCAATTTCTGAAAGAGTTTTTTAAATGAAAATGGACAGAAAATTGAAAGGGTTACAGTAAGTGTTGAGGAGTGACTTGGCAAAAGGAGCACAGAGGTGAGAAAGAATTAAGTAGAGTTCAATAGAACCAGGTATAATTTCTGTACACATGACTCCATGAACAGGAGCAAAGGGGACACTTCAAGAAATCATAGGACTAAGGAGAGATCAGGATTAGGAGGGTTTGTACTAGTCTAGAAATGCTGACCTGAAAACCAATTAAGTTTTCAACTCCTTCTTTGGAGGAACATTAGCTGTGCCGTGCTTTTCATAAATGACTTGTCATAACTGATTTATGCCCATGTTAGCAACTCTTCTGAAATTACTTTGAAAGTAGACTAATGTGAGAGTTTCTCTTTAGAGATAATTCAAGTGACTTGCATAGGAAGTGGCAGCAGGTCTGGGGATGTTGTAGCTCAGTGGCAGTGACCTTGCCTAGCTTGGGGCTGGCCTGCCATGGACTTTCACCCCAAACACTTGCAAGAAAAGAAAAGGGAGGGAGGGGGAGAGAGAAAGTTGGAAGGGAGGAAGGCAAAGTTGGAGGGATGCAGGGAGGTAGAAAAGAAGGAAGAAGAAAAGGAGAAAACCCAGGAAGGGAGGAAGGAAGCAAGGAAGGTAGGAAATAGGGAGAGCACAAGGGCAGGGAAAGGACTGAGTCACTCAAACAAAAGGCAAGGGACACAAAGACCAATAGAGGCCATAAAAGCTGTTTGAACAGTTTAGTCAGCTTTAGAATTTGAGTGACATCAAACTGAATGTTATTATGACTGGATGGAATCTTCCTACTAACCCCGCCTTGGCCTGGCCTAAACCAAATCAAGGGGTGGGTGGCATGGAGAGGAATTCTCTCTGGCTGGAGTGGGAGGGACCTAAACCTGTGGCACATGAGGATGCACTGGGTAGGGAAGCGGACAAGACTCCCCTGATGGGCAGTTGAGCACAACAAGGCTCCTGGGAGCCTTTGATCATGGCTCCCACCGCCATACGCCCACCACCCACCATACGCTCAGCCCCTGAAGGGGATCACAGTGGTCTGCTCCGTTGCCTGGTGCAGGTTGGAGTTCCTGACCAAACACCTGAGTGTCCACAGCCTGTGTTGGCCTGCCTGGGCAGGCTGTGGTTGTGGTGGCAAGAGCCAAAGCTGTCTTGGCGTGATGGAGGAGCCAAGGGCTGCCTCTCAGCCATCCTAGTGGGTGGTTCTGGAAGAAGCACCCAGGGTTGTGGCAGCATTGTCCGAAGACATGAAGCCAGGCCATCTTCCTTATGGCTTTCCTTGGGAGTTGGTGATGTGTACAGCTCTTGGATTTTTTGCTGTTCTCTCACTTTTCTGGAGAGGTTTTCAGTCGGTTCGTAGCAGGCTTTACGTGGGAAGAGAAAAAAGGCTGGCTCTAAATCTTGCTGGACTTATTGAGGCAAAATGTGGACTTCTTGAAAGAGTGAGCCTTGTTGAAAAAGAACATGAAGGCTTAGAATCATCTTTAAAGGATTGCAGGTTTGAGAAGGGTTCAAGAGAAGCACAACAGCTGGAGGCAACCGACGAAAAGCTGCATAGGCCCGAATCCAGCCACGGCGTTGAAATGCTCTTTCTAGAAGAAGAGCTCAAAGCACAGAAGGCTCAACATGGTCAACAGGATGAAACGATGGCGCATCTATCAAGAAGGATACAGTCCCTCCAAGGTGAATCTGAATCCCTCAGATCACAAATAGCTGAAGCTAAAACAAACTGGAGACTCTTTCAAGTGAATGAGGAAGAACTGAAGCTGGCAATCAAAGAGGTTTTGAATGAAGGATCCCTACTTCCGCCAACGCAGAGACCAACAATACAAGGAGAAGCTGAAGCACAGAGGCAACAAGGAGGTGTCCAATATAAAGCAAAAATCATATTAGAGGACTCTAAAGTAGCTGGAGAACAAGTTCTAAGGGACACAGAAAATCACATGGAGTCTCTGAGTGAATGCTTGCTGAAGATGAAGGATAGATCTTCTCCAAGCCTGGGAGCCCAAAGGGATGGTGGTCACCGGGAACTGGGAAAGACGAGTGAACCCGAAATTGGTGCTCACTTGGAGGATGAGTCCAAAGGAGCTTTGAGGAACCTGGTTTATGGTGATAAGCTAACGGCCTCCTTAGAAATCTTGGAAGGAGGAAGAAATCAAAAATGTACTTTCTCATCTGAAGTGGAGAAAACCACGGAAGACCTTACAGAACACCTTAAAAGTCTGCAGACTGAACAGGCATCCTTGCAGTCAGAAAATGCACAGCTGCAAAGTGAGAACGAGACCCTACAGAAGAACTTTCAAGTCATGATGGAACGCTATCAAGAAAATATGATGAAACTGCACAGGAAATTAAGAGTGGAGGAAAACTGCCGTGTGGAGCAAAAGGAGAAACTTTCCAAAGTCGAAGAAAAGATGAGCCATACAATAAAAGAGCTGGAGACCTACAGAAAGAGAGCCCAATATCTTGAAGAACAATTGCAGAGTACCATTCGTTCCTGTCTGGGGAAGATTATTTCCTCTGAGAAAGAAGCACATGCCAGTGAGTTGGCAGCTCGGATTGCTGAAAGAAACCTCAGTTATTTCAGGAAACAAAATGCACGCAACAGACAGAAATTAACTGAGAAGGAGCTTAGATTTGAACTTGTAGAAAAAGATCCCTATGATGCACTGGATGTTTCCAACTCAGCAATGGGCAGAAAGCCTTCTCCAAATGGGCCCTCACCAATAGGTCACCCTTCATCTGAAAGGAGACCTCCTCATTCTGAAAAGACTGGTCCACTCACACTCTCACCTTTCACTCCAGTGGGAGGAGGAAGAGGGTCAAGGGGCCCTGGAGAATCCTCTGGACCATGCGACTAGCAGTAAAGGAAGAGAATCCAGCTGTCATAAGTTCACTGATTTTCAGAGAGCACCTTCTCAGACTGGGCCCCTCTCTCCTCCAGGGGAACAGGCCAGCAGGCTGATGATCCCTCCGCCAGGCCAACCATATTCTTCTGATGCACGTCTTCCTCTACAAAGGCAAGATAGGTTTTACTCAAATTGTGGTAGAGCATCGGGACCAGCAGAACACAGAATTCCTAATAGGCCTCCTTTGGACTCTGATGTGCCTGATTCACCTCTCCATGCTGAAAACCAAGCAACTGGCTCTGGCTCTGTGTTGGCACCTTTCCCTCCAGTCAGAGGTGCCTTGTTTCCAGTTGACCCAAGGAGTCAGTTCATGAGAAGAGGACCTTTTTTTTCAACCAAACAAGAAACCTCATGCTGTTGCTCTCTTCAAATGTAATCTGACTTATCTCTCATTTTTAGTTTTTAAGTAACTGCTTTTAGTTCAGTAATTGACTATACTTTGGCTCCAATTGAAGCTCAATGAAACAATAATTCTTAAGATAGTATTTTGTAAATAAAGATGGTTTACGTAAGAATCTTATGAGTCAATTATCCCTATTTTATGTTATTCCAGAGAACAGCATTTAATCTGATGAAGCCACTCTTACATAAAGAAGAATGGGAGTTCTAGGCACTTGTAATCTAGATGATGGAAATATCTTTTAAACTCCCAACAAAGAAGTGTATTTTGAATGACTATAGCAATTGTAAAGTGACTTTAGGCTTAATGAAAAAGTGTCACTGATTTAGAGACTGGTTGGGCATTTCAGCTAGTTTTTCCATATCAGAATATCTAGAGCATGGGAGGACTAAAGGAGAGAACACAACTAAACATGTCACGGAAACAGGAGATCTCAACTACAAAGAAAAATGAAGACCTCTTTTTTATATTGGTTCCTTAAAACCTTACATAGCTCTTGAGATACCATATTTCCTACATTAGATTCAAGTGAGTTATGAACTCCCATTTTGACCCCATATACAGATTGCACAATCACATTGTTTACACATCCACGTTTTTACAAAATGCCATGTTAGTAACTGTTGTATTCTGCTGCCTTTTCTACCCTCTACTATCCCCCCTCTCCTGCCCTCCCATCCTCTCTCTCTATCCCGTCTGCTGTAATTTAACGTTTGGGAATTGGAAACCACACTTTAAACTCACTCTCCTCCCCTTTTTCCCTTCTGTCAAATTTCTCATCATCTTCTTCTATTTCTCCTCCTCCTCCTCCTCTTCCTCCTCCTCCTCATACCTTTAATTCATTCATCATACACTCATGCATTGGTTCATTCATTCCTTTCCCGTATGGTGTTGGGGATCCAACTCAGGACCTTTGAAAGTGTGAAGCCAGCACTCTAGTGCTGAGCCAAAACCCCAGCACCTGTCTTTTTGATTTTATGACTGTTTATATGAAATTCAGAATCGCATTCTGCTATGGTTCACTGATATGTGGATTGACCTAGTCCTTGTTTTCTGGGAGACTTTTGGAAAATATACATGAATTATTGGGAGGTTGAAATGAAGAAACAAAGAGGAAATTCCCCAATTTCTTATTCTTAGATTCCATACTCTGACTCTGCCTACCTACTGTAAAAACTTTTAAACTCTTACTCCCCATTTCTATATCATTGCCAACAAGTGAACGTTCACTGCCCTACAACAAACCAGAGAACTCACATTGAACCATGTTTCCCCAGTAGAGACCAAGACACAATACTTATTAAAAAAATACCCTAGTTATGAATTAGTAGGTAAAGCTTTATTTGAGTGTTAAATGTGCTCTAATTATGTGTTTGTGTGTGTGTTGATGTGTGTGGTGTGTGGGTGTGTGTGCTTGTGTGTAAAACAAGCACTGAGGTGTAAAATAAATGCAGCATTGCAACGGCCTTCTTAAAAATAAGAAGCAACTTTATCACATTTGAAGCCCAGTGAAGAATCTGCCTGATACTTAACCTACAATTAATTGAAATGTGAAAACTTCAGGCCTAGAAAAACAAAGCCAACATACATACTGAATCTAATCAGTCTGTCTCACCTGTTTTCTAATCACTCCTTTAAATAAACCTAAATTGCCAGCATAAAACATCAGTTGTTCTAAACGAATGGACGGATGTCCCCCGTCATGGGCTGTGTAAAATACATGGAGGATCCGGCACTGCTTGTTATCTAGAATGACTTCTGCCTGAACTACTATTGGAGAATGGTTGCTGATATACTGCGGTTCTTATACCAGTAAACTGGAATGAAGGTAATTTCAGGCTGCAAAGGAATCAATTGATTTTACTAACAGGTTTTTGGAAAACACTGCCATGAAAAATTATCAATATGTTCATAAAGGCATCTACATGTCTCTTCACAAGGGTTTTACTCAATGGGGGAGGTGGTGAGGTCTGGATATAACTGAACTGTCCATTAGTAGGTAGAACAATATAATGGGAATCAGAGTGCACATTCCGGTTTGAACTCAATCTAGGTAACATGGATTCATCTCTGTGTAATAGGCCTGCTTCTGGAAAACACAATGTAGAGCTCCAAAAGCAGAACGATTCTTTCAGAATACCATGTTATGTTTGTAAATAGATAGACAGATAGATATACAGGAATCAAAAATCTGAAAACGGTCCGGAAGTGTACATTTCAATAACTTACAATGTCAGTAGTGGGGGATTAATAGCAGATCAAGAAGACTGTGTCTGCATGCGAAATGGTTCAATTTCTGAAAGAGTTTTTTAAATGAAAATGGACAGAAAATTGAAAGGGTTACAGTAAGTGTTGAGGAGTGACTTGGCAAAAGGAGCACAGAGGTGAGAAAGAATTAAGTAGAGTTCAATAGAACCAGGTATAATTTCTGTACACATGACTCCATGAACAGGAGCAAAGGGGACACTTCAAGAAATCATAGGACTAAGGAGAGATCAGGATTAGGAGGGTTTGTACTAGTCTAGAAATGCTGACCTGAAAACCAATTAAGTTTTCAACTCCTTCTTTGGAGGAACATTAGCTGTGCCGTGCTTTTCATAAATGACTTGTCATAACTGATTTATGCCCATGTTAGCAACTCTTCTGAAATTACTTTGAAAGTAGACTAATGTGAGAGTTTCTCTTTAGAGATAATTCAAGTGACTTGCATAGGAAGTGGCAGCAGGTCTGGGGATGTTGTAGCTCAGTGGCAGTGACCTTGCCTAGCTTGGGGCTGGCCTGCCATGGACTTTCACCCCAAACACTTGCAAGAAAAGAAAAGGGAGGGAGGGGGAGAGAGAAAGTTGGAAGGGAGGAAGGCAAAGTTGGAGGGATGCAGGGAGGTAGAAAAGAAGGAAGAAGAAAAGGAGAAAACCCAGGAAGGGAGGAAGGAAGCAAGGAAGGTAGGAAATAGGGAGAGCACAAGGGCAGGGAAAGGACTGAGTCACTCAAACAAAAGGCAAGGGACACAAAGACCAATAGAGGCCATAAAAGCTGTTTGAACAGTTTAGTCAGCTTTAGAATTTGAGTGACATCAAACTGAATGTTATTATGACTGGATGGAATCTTCCTACTAACCCCGCCTTGGCCTGGCCTAAACCAAATCAAGGGGTGGGTGGCATGGAGAGGAATTCTCTCTGGCTGGAGTGGGAGGGACCTAAACCTGTGGCACATGAGGATGCACTGGGTAGGGAAGCGGACAAGACTCCCCTGATGGGCAGTTGAGCACAACAAGGCTCCTGGGAGCCTTTGATCATGGCTCCCACCGCCATACGCCCACCACCCACCATACGCTCAGCCCCTGAAGGGGATCACAGTGGTCTGCTCCGTTGCCTGGTGCAGGTTGGAGTTCCCGACCAAACACCTGAGTGTCCACAGCCTGTGTTGGCCTGCCTGGGCAGGCTGTGGTTGTGGTGGCAAGAGCCAAAGCTGTCTTGGCGTGATGGAGGAGCCAAGGGCTGCCTCTCAGCCATCCTAGTGGGTGGTTCTGGAAGAAGCACCCAGGGTTGTGGCAGCATTGTCCGAAGACATGAAGCCAGGCCATCTTCCTTATGGCTTTCCTTGGGAGTTGGTGATGTGTACAGCTCTTGGATTTTTTGCTGTTCTCTCACTTTTCTGGAGAGGTTTTCAGTCGGTTCGTAGCAGGCTTTACGTGGGAAGAGAAAAAAGGCTGGCTCTAAATCTTGCTGGACTTATTGAGGCAAAATGTGGACTTCTTGAAAGAGTGAGCCTTGTTGAAAAAGAACATGAAGGCTTAGAATCATCTTTAAAGGATTGCAGGTTTGAGAAGGGTTCAAGAGAAGCACAACAGCTGGAGGCAACCGACGAAAAGCTGCATAGGCCCGAATCCAGCCACGGCGTTGAAATGCTCTTTCTAGAAGAAGAGCTCAAAGCACAGAAGGCTCAACATGGTCAACAGGATGAAACGATGGCGCATCTATCAAGAAGGATACAGTCCCTCCAAGGTGAATCTGAATCCCTCAGATCACAAATAGCTGAAGCTAAAACAAACTGGAGACTCTTTCAAGTGAATGAGGAAGAACTGAAGCTGGCAATCAAAGAGGTTTTGAATGAAGGATCCCTACTTCCGCCAACGCAGAGACCAACAATACAAGGAGAAGCTGAAGCACAGAGGCAACAAGGAGGTGTCCAATATAAAGCAAAAATCATATTAGAGGACTCTAAAGTAGCTGGAGAACAAGTTCTAAGGGACACAGAAAATCACATGGAGTCTCTGAGTGAATGCTTGCTGAAGATGAAGGATAGATCTTCTCCAAGCCTGGGAGCCCAAAGGGATGGTGGTCACCGGGAACTGGGAAAGACGAGTGAACCCGAAATTGGTGCTCACTTGGAGGATGAGTCCAAAGGAGCTTTGAGGAACCTGGTTTATGGTGATAAGCTAACGGCCTCCTTAGAAATCTTGGAAGGAGGAAGAAATCAAAAATGTACTTTCTCATCTGAAGTGGAGAAAACCACGGAAGACCTTACAGAACACCTTAAAAGTCTGCAGACTGAACAGGCATCCTTGCAGTCAGAAAATGCACAGCTGCAAAGTGAGAACGAGACCCTACAGAAGAACTTTCAAGTCATGATGGAACGCTATCAAGAAAATATGATGAAACTGCACAGGAAATTAAGAGTGGAGGAAAACTGCCGTGTGGAGCAAAAGGAGAAACTTTCCAAAGTCGAAGAAAAGATGAGCCATACAATAAAAGAGCTGGAGACCTACAGAAAGAGAGCCCAATATCTTGAAGAACAATTGCAGAGTACCATTCGTTCCTGTCTGGGGAAGATTATTTCCTCTGAGAAAGAAGCACATGCCAGTGAGTTGGCAGCTCGGATTGCTGAAAGAAACCTCAGTTATTTCAGGAAACAAAATGCACGCAACAGACAGAAATTAACTGAGAAGGAGCTTAGATTTGAACTTGTAGAAAAAGATCCCTATGATGCACTGGATGTTTCCAACTCAGCAATGGGCAGAAAGCCTTCTCCAAATGGGCCCTCACCAATAGGTCACCCTTCATCTGAAAGGAGACCTCCTCATTCTGAAAAGACTGGTCCACTCACACTCTCACCTTTCACTCCAGTGGGAGGAGGAAGAGGGTCAAGGGGCCCTGGAGAATCCTCTGGACCATGCGACTAGCAGTAAAGGAAGAGAATCCAGCTGTCATAAGTTCACTGATTTTCAGAGAGCACCTTCTCAGACTGGGCCCCTCTCTCCTCCAGGGGAACAGGCCAGCAGGCTGATGATCCCTCCGCCAGGCCAACCATATTCTTCTGATGCACGTCTTCCTCTACAAAGGCAAGATAGGTTTTACTCAAATTGTGGTAGAGCATCGGGACCAGCAGAACACAGAATTCCTAATAGGCCTCCTTTGGACTCTGATGTGCCTGATTCACCTCTCCATGCTGAAAACCAAGCAACTGGCTCTGGCTCTGTGTTGGCACCTTTCCCTCCAGTCAGAGGTGCCTTGTTTCCAGTTGACCCAAGGAGTCAGTTCATGAGAAGAGGACCTTTTTTTTCAACCAAACAAGAAACCTCATGCTGTTGCTCTCTTCAAATGTAATCTGACTTATCTCTCATTTTTAGTTTTTAAGTAACTGCTTTTAGTTCAGTAATTGACTATACTTTGGCTCCAATTGAAGCTCAATGAAACAATAATTCTTAAGATAGTATTTTGTAAATAAAGATGGTTTACGTAAGAATCTTATGAGTCAATTATCCCTATTTTATGTTATTCCAGAGAACAGCATTTAATCTGATGAAGCCACTCTTACATAAAGAAGAATGGGAGTTCTAGGCACTTGTAATCTAGATGATGGAAATATCTTTTAAACTCCCAACAAAGAAGTGTATTTTGAATGACTATAGCAATTGTAAAGTGACTTTAGGCTTAATGAAAAAGTGTCACTGATTTAGAGACTGGTTGGGCATTTCAGCTAGTTTTTCCATATCAGAATATCTAGAGCATGGGAGGACTAAAGGAGAGAACACAACTAAACATGTCACGGAAACAGGAGATCTCAACTACAAAGAAAAATGAAGACCTCTTTTTTATATTGGTTCCTTAAAACCTTACATAGCTCTTGAGATACCATATTTCCTACATTAGATTCAAGTGAGTTATGAACTCCCATTTTGACCCCATATACAGATTGCACAATCACATTGTTTACACATCCACGTTTTTACAAAATGCCATGTTAGTAACTGTTGTATTCTGCTGCCTTTTCTACCCTCTACTATCCCCCCTCTCCTGCCCTCCCATCCTCTCTCTCTATCCCGTCTGCTGTAATTTAACGTTTGG
Organism: Callospermophilus lateralis; assembly: GCF_048772815.1. Classification (NCBI taxonomy): domain Eukaryota; kingdom Metazoa; phylum Chordata; class Mammalia; order Rodentia; family Sciuridae; genus Callospermophilus; species Callospermophilus lateralis. The sequence continues at coordinate 34,215 of NW_027514988.1, read as the reverse complement.
GAATTGGAAACCACACTTTAAACTCACTCTCCTCCCCTTTTTCCCTTCTGTCAAATTTCTCATCATCTTCTTCTATTTCTCCTCCTCCTCCTCCTCTTCCTCCTCCTCCTTATACCTTTAATTCATTCATCATACACTCATGCATTGGTTCATTCATTCCTTTCCCGTATGGTGTTGGGGATCCAACTCAGGACCTTTGAAAGTGTGAAGCCAGCACTCTAGTGCTGAGCCAAAACCCCAGCACCTGTCTTTTTGATTTTATGACTGTTTATATGAAATTCAGAATCGCATTCTGCTATGGTTCACTGATATGTGGATTGACCTAGTCCTTGTTTTCTGGGAGACTTTTGGAAAATATACATGAATTATTGGGAGGTTGAAATGAAGAAACAAAGAGGAAATTCCCCAATTTCTTATTCTTAGATTCCATACTCTGACTCTGCCTACCTACTGTAAAAACTTTTAAACTCTTACTCCCCATTTCTATATCATTGCCAACAAGTGAACGTTCACTGCCCTACAACAAACCAGAGAACTCACATTGAACCATGTTTCCCCAGTAGAGACCAAGACACAATACTTATTAAAAAAATACCCTAGTTATGAATTAGTAGGTAAAGCTTTATTTGAGTGTTAAATGTGCTCTAATTATGTGTTTGTGTGTGTGTTGATGTGTGTGGTGTGTGGGTGTGTGTGCTTGTGTGTAAAACAAGCACTGAGGTGTAAAATAAATGCAGCATTGCAACGGCCTTCTTAAAAATAAGAAGCAACTTTATCACATTTGAAGCCCAGTGAAGAATCTGCCTGATACTTAACCTACAATTAATTGAAATGTGAAAACTTCAGGCCTAGAAAAACAAAGCCAACATACATACTGAATCTAATCAGTCTGTCTCACCTGTTTTCTAATCACTCCTTTAAATAAACCTAAATTGCCAGCATAAAACATCAGTTGTTCTAAACGAATGGACGGATGTCCCCCGTCATGGGCTGTGTAAAATACATGGAGGATCCGGCACTGCTTGTTATCTAGAATGACTTCTGCCTGAACTACTATTGGAGAATGGTTGCTGATATACTGCGGTTCTTATACCAGTAAACTGGAATGAAGGTAATTTCAGGCTGCAAAGGAATCAATTGATTTTACTAACAGGTTTTTGGAAAACACTGCCATGAAAAATTATCAATATGTTCATAAAGGCATCTACATGTCTCTTCACAAGGGTTTTACTCAATGGGGGAGGTGGTGAGGTCTGGATATAACTGAACTGTCCATTAGTAGGTAGAACAATATAATGGGAATCAGAGTGCACATTCCGGTTTGAACTCAATCTAGGTAACATGGATTCATCTCTGTGTAATAGGCCTGCTTCTGGAAAACACAATGTAGAGCTCCAAAAGCAGAACGATTCTTTCAGAATACCATGTTATGTTTGTAAATAGATAGACAGATAGATATACAGGAATCAAAAATCTGAAAACGGTCCGGAAGTGTACATTTCAATAACTTACAATGTCAGTAGTGGGGGATTAATAGCAGATCAAGAAGACTGTGTCTGCATGCGAAATGGTTCAATTTCTGAAAGAGTTTTTTAAATGAAAATGGACAGAAAATTGAAAGGGTTACAGTAAGTGTTGAGGAGTGACTTGGCAAAAGGAGCACAGAGGTGAGAAAGAATTAAGTAGAGTTCAATAGAACCAGGTATAATTTCTGTACACATGACTCCATGAACAGGAGCAAAGGGGACACTTCAAGAAATCATAGGACTAAGGAGAGATCAGGATTAGGAGGGTTTGTACTAGTCTAGAAATGCTGACCTGAAAACCAATTAAGTTTTCAACTCCTTCTTTGGAGGAACATTAGCTGTGCCGTGCTTTTCATAAATGACTTGTCATAACTGATTTATGCCCATGTTAGCAACTCTTCTGAAATTACTTTGAAAGTAGACTAATGTGAGAGTTTCTCTTTAGAGATAATTCAAGTGACTTGCATAGGAAGTGGCAGCAGGTCTGGGGATGTTGTAGCTCAGTGGCAGTGACCTTGCCTAGCTTGGGGCTGGCCTGCCATGGACTTTCACCCCAAACACTTGCAAGAAAAGAAAAGGGAGGGAGGGGGAGAGAGAAAGTTGGAAGGGAGGAAGGCAAAGTTGGAGGGATGCAGGGAGGTAGAAAAGAAGGAAGAAGAAAAGGAGAAAACCCAGGAAGGGAGGAAGGAAGCAAGGAAGGTAGGAAATAGGGAGAGCACAAGGGCAGGGAAAGGACTGAGTCACTCAAACAAAAGGCAAGGGACACAAAGACCAATAGAGGCCATAAAAGCTGTTTGAACAGTTTAGTCAGCTTTAGAATTTGAGTGACATCAAACTGAATGTTATTATGACTGGATGGAATCTTCCTACTAACCCCGCCTTGGCCTGGCCTAAACCAAATCAAGGGGTGGGTGGCATGGAGAGGAATTCTCTCTGGCTGGAGTGGGAGGGACCTAAACCTGTGGCACATGAGGATGCACTGGGTAGGGAAGCGGACAAGACTCCCCTGATGGGCAGTTGAGCACAACAAGGCTCCTGGGAGCCTTTGATCATGGCTCCCACCGCCATACGCCCACCACCCACCATACGCTCAGCCCCTGAAGGGGATCACAGTGGTCTGCTCCGTTGCCTGGTGCAGGTTGGAGTTCCCGACCAAACACCTGAGTGTCCACAGCCTGTGTTGGCCTGCCTGGGCAGGCTGTGGTTGTGGTGGCAAGAGCCAAAGCTGTCTTGGCGTGATGGAGGAGCCAAGGGCTGCCTCTCAGCCATCCTAGTGGGTGGTTCTGGAAGAAGCACCCAGGGTTGTGGCAGCATTGTCCGAAGACATGAAGCCAGGCCATCTTCCTTATGGCTTTCCTTGGGAGTTGGTGATGTGTACAGCTCTTGGATTTTTTGCTGTTCTCTCACTTTTCTGGAGAGGTTTTCAGTCGGTTCGTAGCAGGCTTTACGTGGGAAGAGAAAAAAGGCTGGCTCTAAATCTTGCTGGACTTATTGAGGCAAAATGTGGACTTCTTGAAAGAGTGAGCCTTGTTGAAAAAGAACATGAAGGCTTAGAATCATCTTTAAAGGATTGCAGGTTTGAGAAGGGTTCAAGAGAAGCACAACAGCTGGAGGCAACCGACGAAAAGCTGCATAGGCCCGAATCCAGCCACGGCGTTGAAATGCTCTTTCTAGAAGAAGAGCTCAAAGCACAGAAGGCTCAACATGGTCAACAGGATGAAACGATGGCGCATCTATCAAGAAGGATACAGTCCCTCCAAGGTGAATCTGAATCCCTCAGATCACAAATAGCTGAAGCTAAAACAAACTGGAGACTCTTTCAAGTGAATGAGGAAGAACTGAAGCTGGCAATCAAAGAGGTTTTGAATGAAGGATCCCTACTTCCGCCAACGCAGAGACCAACAATACAAGGAGAAGCTGAAGCACAGAGGCAACAAGGAGGTGTCCAATATAAAGCAAAAATCATATTAGAGGACTCTAAAGTAGCTGGAGAACAAGTTCTAAGGGACACAGAAAATCACATGGAGTCTCTGAGTGAATGCTTGCTGAAGATGAAGGATAGATCTTCTCCAAGCCTGGGAGCCCAAAGGGATGGTGGTCACCGGGAACTGGGAAAGACGAGTGAACCCGAAATTGGTGCTCACTTGGAGGATGAGTCCAAAGGAGCTTTGAGGAACCTGGTTTATGGTGATAAGCTAACGGCCTCCTTAGAAATCTTGGAAGGAGGAAGAAATCAAAAATGTACTTTCTCATCTGAAGTGGAGAAAACCACGGAAGACCTTACAGAACACCTTAAAAGTCTGCAGACTGAACAGGCATCCTTGCAGTCAGAAAATGCACAGCTGCAAAGTGAGAACGAGACCCTACAGAAGAACTTTCAAGTCATGATGGAACGCTATCAAGAAAGTATGATGAAACTGCACAGGAAATTAAGAGTGGAGGAAAACTGCCGTGTGGAGCAAAAGGAGAAACTTTCCAAAGTCGAAGAAAAGATGAGCCATACAATAAAAGAGCTGGAGACCTACAGAAAGAGAGCCCAATATCTTGAAGAACAATTGCAGAGTACCATTCGTTCCTGTCTGGGGAAGATTATTTCCTCTGAGAAAGAAGCACATGCCAGTGAGTTGGCAGCTCGGATTGCTGAAAGAAACCTCAGTTATTTCTGGAAACAAAATGCACGCAACAGACAGAAATTAACTGAGAAGGAGCTTAGATTTGAACTTGTAGAAAAAGATCCCTATGATGCACTGGATGTTTCCAACTCAGCAATGGGCAGAAAGCCTTCTCCAAATGGGCCCTCACCAATAGGTCACCCTTCATCTGAAAGGAGACCTCCTCATTCTGAAAAGACTGGTCCACTCACACTCTCACCTTTCACTCCAGTGGGAGGAGGAAGAGGGTCAAGGGGCCCTGGAGAATCCTCTGGACCATGCGACTAGCAGTAAAGGAAGAGAATCCAGCTGTCATAAGTTCACTGATTTTCAGAGAGCACCTTCTCAGACTGGGCCCCTCTCTCCTCCAGGGGAACAGGCCAGCAGGCTGATGATCCCTCCGCCAGGCCAACCATATTCTTCTGATGCACGTCTTCCTCTACAAAGGCAAGATAGGTTTTACTCAAATTGTGGTAGAGCATCGGGACCAGCAGAACACAGAATTCCTAATAGGCCTCCTTTGGACTCTGATGTGCCTGATTCACCTCTCCATGCTGAAAACCAAGCAACTGGCTCTGGCTCTGTGTTGGCACCTTTCCCTCCAGTCAGAGGTGCCTTGTTTCCAGTTGACCCAAGGAGTCAGTTCATGAGAAGAGGACCTTTTTTTTCAACCAAACAAGAAACCTCATGCTGTTGCTCTCTTCAAATGTAATCTGACTTATCTCTCATTTTTAGTTTTTAAGTAACTGCTTTTAGTTCAGTAATTGACTATACTTTGGCTCCAATTGAAGCTCAATGAAACAATAATTCTTAAGATAGTATTTTGTAAATAAAGATGGTTTACGTAAGAATCTTATGAGTCAATTATCCCTATTTTATGTTATTCCAGAGAACAGCATTTAATCTGATGAAGCCACTCTTACATAAAGAAGAATGGGAGTTCTAGGCACTTGTAATCTAGATGATGGAAATATCTTTTAAACTCCCAACAAAGAAGTGTATTTTGAATGACTATAGCAATTGTAAAGTGACTTTAGGCTTAATGAAAAAGTGTCACTGATTTAGAGACTGGTTGGGCATTTCAGCTAGTTTTTCCATATCAGAATATCTAGAGCATGGGAGGACTAAAGGAGAGAACACAACTAAACATGTCACGGAAACAGGAGATCTCAACTACAAAGAAAAATGAAGACCTCTTTTTTATATTGGTTCCTTAAAACCTTACATAGCTCTTGAGATACCATATTTCCTACATTAGATTCAAGTGAGTTATGAACTCCCATTTTGACCCCATATACAGATTGCACAATCACATTGTTTACACATCCACGTTTTTACAAAATGCCATGTTAGTAACTGTTGTATTCTGCTGCCTTTTCTAGCCTCTACTATCCCCCCTCTCCTGCCCTCCCATCCTCTCTCTCTATCCCGTCTGCTGTAATTTAACGTTTGGGAATTGGAAACCACACTTTAAACTCACTCTCCTCCCCTTTTTCCCTTCTGTCAAATTTCTCATCATCTTCTTCTATTTCTCCTCCTCCTCCTCCTCTTCCTCCTCCTCCTTATACCTTTAATTCATTCATCATACACTCATGCATTGGTTCATTCATTCCTTTCCCGTATGGTGTTGGGGATCCAACTCAGGACCTTTGAAAGTGTGAAGCCAGCACTCTAGTGCTGAGCCAAAACCCCAGCACCTGTCTTTTTGATTTTATGACTGTTTATATGAAATTCAGAATCGCATTCTGCTATGGTTCACTGATATGTGGATTGACCTAGTCCTTGTTTTCTGGGAGACTTTTGGAAAATATACATGAATTATTGGGAGGTTGAAATGAAGAAACAAAGAGGAAATTCCCCAATTTCTTATTCTTAGATTCCATACTCTGACTCTGCCTACCTACTGTAAAAACTTTTAAACTCTTACTCCCCATTTCTATATCATTGCCAACAAGTGAACGTTCACTGCCCTACAACAAACCAGAGAACTCACATTGAACCATGTTTCCCCAGTAGAGACCAAGACACAATACTTATTAAAAAAATACCCTAGTTATGAATTAGTAGGTAAAGCTTTATTTGAGTGTTAAATGTGCTCTAATTATGTGTTTGTGTGTGTGTTGATGTGTGTGGTGTGTGGGTGTGTGTGCTTGTGTGTAAAACAAGCACTGAGGTGTAAAATAAATGCAGCATTGCAACGGCCTTCTTAAAAATAAGAAGCAACTTTATCACATTTGAAGCCCAGTGAAGAATCTGCCTGATACTTAACCTACAATTAATTGAAATGTGAAAACTTCAGGCCTAGAAAAACAAAGCCAACATACATACTGAATCTAATCAGTCTGTCTCACCTGTTTTCTAATCACTCCTTTAAATAAACCTAAATTGCCAGCATAAAACATCAGTTGTTCTAAACGAATGGACGGATGTCCCCCGTCATGGGCTGTGTAAAATACATGGAGGATCCGGCACTGCTTGTTATCTAGAATGACTTCTGCCTGAACTACTATTGGAGAATGGTTGCTGATATACTGCGGTTCTTATACCAGTAAACTGGAATGAAGGTAATTTCAGGCTGCAAAGGAATCAATTGATTTTACTAACAGGTTTTTGGAAAACACTGCCATGAAAAATTATCAATATGTTCATAAAGGCATCTACATGTCTCTTCACAAGGGTTTTACTCAATGGGGGAGGTGGTGAGGTCTGGATATAACTGAACTGTCCATTAGTAGGTAGAACAATATAATGGGAATCAGAGTGCACATTCCGGTTTGAACTCAATCTAGGTAACATGGATTCATCTCTGTGTAATAGGCCTGCTTCTGGAAAACACAATGTAGAGCTCCAAAAGCAGAACGATTCTTTCAGAATACCATGTTATGTTTGTAAATAGATAGACAGATAGATATACAGGAATCAAAAATCTGAAAACGGTCCGGAAGTGTACATTTCAATAACTTACAATGTCAGTAGTGGGGGATTAATAGCAGATCAAGAAGACTGTGTCTGCATGCGAAATGGTTCAATTTCTGAAAGAGTTTTTTAAATGAAAATGGACAGAAAATTGAAAGGGTTACAGTAAGTGTTGAGGAGTGACTTGGCAAAAGGAGCACAGAGGTGAGAAAGAATTAAGTAGAGTTCAATAGAACCAGGTATAATTTCTGTACACATGACTCCATGAACAGGAGCAAAGGGGACACTTCAAGAAATCATAGGACTAAGGAGAGATCAGGATTAGGAGGGTTTGTACTAGTCTAGAAATGCTGACCTGAAAACCAATTAAGTTTTCAACTCCTTCTTTGGAGGAACATTAGCTGTGCCGTGCTTTTCATAAATGACTTGTCATAACTGATTTATGCCCATGTTAGCAACTCTTCTGAAATTACTTTGAAAGTAGACTAATGTGAGAGTTTCTCTTTAGAGATAATTCAAGTGACTTGCATAGGAAGTGGCAGCAGGTCTGGGGATGTTGTAGCTCAGTGGCAGTGACCTTGCCTAGCTTGGGGCTGGCCTGCCATGGACTTTCACCCCAAACACTTGCAAGAAAAGAAAAGGGAGGGAGGGGGAGAGAGAAAGTTGGAAGGGAGGAAGGCAAAGTTGGAGGGATGCAGGGAGGTAGAAAAGAAGGAAGAAGAAAAGGAGAAAACCCAGGAAGGGAGGAAGGAAGCAAGGAAGGTAGGAAATAGGGAGAGCACAAGGGCAGGGAAAGGACTGAGTCACTCAAACAAAAGGCAAGGGACACAAAGACCAATAGAGGCCATAAAAGCTGTTTGAACAGTTTAGTCAGCTTTAGAATTTGAGTGACATCAAACTGAATGTTATTATGACTGGATGGAATCTTCCTACTAACCCCGCCTTGGCCTGGCCTAAACCAAATCAAGGGGTGGGTGGCATGGAGAGGAATTCTCTCTGGCTGGAGTGGGAGGGACCTAAACCTGTGGCACATGAGGATGCACTGGGTAGGGAAGCGGACAAGACTCCCCTGATGGGCAGTTGAGCACAACAAGGCTCCTGGGAGCCTTTGATCATGGCTCCCACCGCCATACGCCCACCACCCACCATACGCTCAGCCCCTGAAGGGGATCACAGTGGTCTGCTCCGTTGCCTGGTGCAGGTTGGAGTTCCTGACCAAACACCTGAGTGTCCACAGCCTGTGTTGGCCTGCCTGGGCAGGCTGTGGTTGTGGTGGCAAGAGCCAAAGCTGTCTTGGCGTGATGGAGGAGCCAAGGGCTGCCTCTCAGCCATCCTAGTGGGTGGTTCTGGAAGAAGCACCCAGGGTTGTGGCAGCATTGTCCGAAGACATGAAGCCAGGCCATCTTCCTTATGGCTTTCCTTGGGAGTTGGTGATGTGTACAGCTCTTGGATTTTTTGCTGTTCTCTCACTTTTCTGGAGAGGTTTTCAGTCGGTTCGTAGCAGGCTTTACGTGGGAAGAGAAAAAAGGCTGGCTCTAAATCTTGCTGGACTTATTGAGGCAAAATGTGGACTTCTTGAAAGAGTGAGCCTTGTTGAAAAAGAACATGAAGGCTTAGAATCATCTTTAAAGGATTGCAGGTTTGAGAAGGGTTCAAGAGAAGCACAACAGCTGGAGGCAACCGACGAAAAGCTGCATAGGCCCGAATCCAGCCACGGCGTTGAAATGCTCTTTCTAGAAGAAGAGCTCAAAGCACAGAAGGCTCAACATGGTCAACAGGATGAAACGATGGCGCATCTATCAAGAAGGATACAGTCCCTCCAAGGTGAATCTGAATCCCTCAGATCACAAATAGCTGAAGCTAAAACAAACTGGAGACTCTTTCAAGTGAATGAGGAAGAACTGAAGCTGGCAATCAAAGAGGTTTTGAATGAAGGATCCCTACTTCCGCCAACGCAGAGACCAACAATACAAGGAGAAGCTGAAGCACAGAGGCAACAAGGAGGTGTCCAATATAAAGCAAAAATCATATTAGAGGACTCTAAAGTAGCTGGAGAACAAGTTCTAAGGGACACAGAAAATCACATGGAGTCTCTGAGTGAATGCTTGCTGAAGATGAAGGATAGATCTTCTCCAAGCCTGGGAGCCCAAAGGGATGGTGGTCACCGGGAACTGGGAAAGACGAGTGAACCCGAAATTGGTGCTCACTTGGAGGATGAGTCCAAAGGAGCTTTGAGGAACCTGGTTTATGGTGATAAGCTAACGGCCTCCTTAGAAATCTTGGAAGGAGGAAGAAATCAAAAATGTACTTTCTCATCTGAAGTGGAGAAAACCACGGAAGACCTTACAGAACACCTTAAAAGTCTGCAGACTGAACAGGCATCCTTGCAGTCAGAAAATGCACAGCTGCAAAGTGAGAACGAGACCCTACAGAAGAACTTTCAAGTCATGATGGAACGCTATCAAGAAAATATGATGAAACTGCACAGGAAATTAAGAGTGGAGGAAAACTGCCGTGTGGAGCAAAAGGAGAAACTTTCCAAAGTCGAAGAAAAGATGAGCCATACAATAAAAGAGCTGGAGACCTACAGAAAGAGAGCCCAATATCTTGAAGAACAATTGCAGAGTACCATTCGTTCCTGTCTGGGGAAGATTATTTCCTCTGAGAAAGAAGCAGATGCCAGTGAGTTGGCAGCTCGGATTGCTGAAAGAAACCTCAGTTATTTCTGGAAACAAAATGCACGCAACAGACAGAAATTAACTGAGAAGGAGCTTAGATTTGAACTTGTAGAAAAAGATCCCTATGATGCACTGGATGTTTCCAACTCAGCAATGGGCAGAAAGCCTTCTCCAAATGGGCCCTCACCAATAGGTCACCCTTCATCTGAAAGGAGACCTCCTCATTCTGAAAAGACTGGTCCACTCACACTCTCACCTTTCACTCCAGTGGGAGGAGGAAGAGGGTCAAGGGGCCCTGGAGAATCCTCTGGACCATGCGACTAGCAGTAAAGGAAGAGAATCCAGCTGTCATAAGTTCACTGATTTTCAGAGAGCACCTTCTCAGACTGGGCCCCTCTCTCCTCCAGGGGAACAGGCCAGCAGGCTGATGATCCCTCCGCCAGGCCAACCATATTCTTCTGATGCACGTCTTCCTCTACAAAGGCAAGATAGGTTTTACTCAAATTGTGGTAGAGCATCGGGACCAGCAGAACACAGAATTCCTAATAGGCCTCCTTTGGACTCTGATGTGCCTGATTCACCTCTCCATGCTGAAAACCAAGCAACTGGCTCTGGCTCTGTGTTGGCACCTTTCCCTCCAGTCAGAGGTGCCTTGTTTCCAGTTGACCCAAGGAGTCAGTTCATGAGAAGAGGACCTTTTTTTTCAACCAAACAAGAAACCTCATGCTGTTGCTCTCTTCAAATGTAATCTGACTTATCTCTCATTTTTAGTTTTTAAGTAACTGCTTTTAGTTCAGTAATTGACTATACTTTGGCTCCAATTGAAGCTCAATGAAACAATAATTCTTAAGATAGTATTTTGTAAATAAAGATGGTTTACGTAAGAATCTTATGAGTCAATTATCCCTATTTTATGTTATTCCAGAGAACAGCATTTAATCTGATGAAGCCACTCTTACATAAAGAAGAATGGGAGTTCTAGGCACTTGTAATCTAGATGATGGAAATATCTTTTAAACTCCCAACAAAGAAGTGTATTTTGAATGACTATAGCAATTGTAAAGTGACTTTAGGCTTAATGAAAAAGTGTCACTGATTTAGAGACTGGTTGGGCATTTCAGCTAGTTTTTCCATATCAGAATATCTAGAGCATGGGAGGACTAAAGGAGAGAACACAACTAAACATGTCACGGAAACAGGAGATCTCAACTACAAAGAAAAATGAAGACCTCTTTTTTATATTGGTTCCTTAAAACCTTACATAGCTCTTGAGATACCATATTTCCTACATTAGATTCAAGTGAGTTATGAACTCCCATTTTGACCCCATATACAGATTGCACAATCACATTGTTTACACATCCACGTTTTTACAAAATGCCATGTTAGTAACTGTTGTATTCTGCTGCCTTTTCTAGCCTCTACTATCCCCCCTCTCCTGCCCTCCCATCCTCTCTCTCTATCCCGTCTGCTGTAATTTAACGTTTGGGAATTGGAAACCACACTTTAAACTCACTCTCCTCCCCTTTTTCCCTTCTGTCAAATTTCTCATCATCTTCTTCTATTTCTCCTCCTCCTCCTCCTCTTCCTCCTCCTCCTTATACCTTTAATTCATTCATCATACACTCATGCATTGGTTCATTCATTCCTTTCCCGTATGGTGTTGGGGATCCAACTCAGGACCTTTGAAAGTGTGAAGCCAGCACTCTAGTGCTGAGCCAAAACCCCAGCACCTGTCTTTTTGATTTTATGACTGTTTATATGAAATTCAGAATCGCATTCTGCTATGGTTCACTGATATGTGGATTGACCTAGTCCTTGTTTTCTGGGAGACTTTTGGAAAATATACATGAATTATTGGGAGGTTGAAATGAAGAAACAAAGAGGAAATTCCCCAATTTCTTATTCTTAGATTCCATACTCTGACTCTGCCTACCTACTGTAAAAACTTTTAAACTCTTACTCCCCATTTCTATATCATTGCCAACAAGTGAACGTTCACTGCCCTACAACAAACCAGAGAACTCACATTGAACCATGTTTCCCCAGTAGAGACCAAGACACAATACTTATTAAAAAAATACCCTAGTTATGAATTAGTAGGTAAAGCTTTATTTGAGTGTTAAATGTGCTCTAATTATGTGTTTGTGTGTGTGTTGATGTGTGTGGTGTGTGGGTGTGTGTGCTTGTGTGTAAAACAAGCACTGAGGTGTAAAATAAATGCAGCATTGCAACGGCCTTCTTAAAAATAAGAAGCAACTTTATCACATTTGAAGCCCAGTGAAGAATCTGCCTGATACTTAACCTACAATTAATTGAAATGTGAAAACTTCAGGCCTAGAAAAACAAAGCCAACATACATACTGAATCTAATCAGTCTGTCTCACCTGTTTTCTAATCACTCCTTTAAATAAACCTAAATTGCCAGCATAAAACATCAGTTGTTCTAAACGAATGGACGGATGTCCCCCGTCATGGGCTGTGTAAAATACATGGAGGATCCGGCACTGCTTGTTATCTAGAATGACTTCTGCCTGAACTACTATTGGAGAATGGTTGCTGATATACTGCGGTTCTTATACCAGTAAACTGGAATGAAGGTAATTTCAGGCTGCAAAGGAATCAATTGATTTTACTAACAGGTTTTTGGAAAACACTGCCATGAAAAATTATCAATATGTTCATAAAGGCATCTACATGTCTCTTCACAAGGGTTTTACTCAATGGGGGAGGTGGTGAGGTCTGGATATAACTGAACTGTCCATTAGTAGGTAGAACAATATAATGGGAATCAGAGTGCACATTCCGGTTTGAACTCAATCTAGGTAACATGGATTCATCTCTGTGTAATAGGCCTGCTTCTGGAAAACACAATGTAGAGCTCCAAAAGCAGAACGATTCTTTCAGAATACCATGTTATGTTTGTAAATAGATAGACAGATAGATATACAGGAATCAAAAATCTGAAAACGGTCCGGAAGTGTACATTTCAATAACTTACAATGTCAGTAGTGGGGGATTAATAGCAGATCAAGAAGACTGTGTCTGCATGCGAAATGGTTCAATTTCTGAAAGAGTTTTTTAAATGAAAATGGACAGAAAATTGAAAGGGTTACAGTAAGTGTTGAGGAGTGACTTGGCAAAAGGAGCACAGAGGTGAGAAAGAATTAAGTAGAGTTCAATAGAACCAGGTATAATTTCTGTACACATGACTCCATGAACAGGAGCAAAGGGGACACTTCAAGAAATCATAGGACTAAGGAGAGATCAGGATTAGGAGGGTTTGTACTAGTCTAGAAATGCTGACCTGAAAACCAATTAAGTTTTCAACTCCTTCTTTGGAGGAACATTAGCTGTGCCGTGCTTTTCATAAATGACTTGTCATAACTGATTTATGCCCATGTTAGCAACTCTTCTGAAATTACTTTGAAAGTAGACTAATGTGAGAGTTTCTCTTTAGAGATAATTCAAGTGACTTGCATAGGAAGTGGCAGCAGGTCTGGGGATGTTGTAGCTCAGTGGCAGTGACCTTGCCTAGCTTGGGGCTGGCCTGCCATGGACTTTCACCCCAAACACTTGCAAGAAAAGAAAAGGGAGGGAGGGGGAGAGAGAAAGTTGGAAGGGAGGAAGGCAAAGTTGGAGGGATGCAGGGAGGTAGAAAAGAAGGAAGAAGAAAAGGAGAAAACCCAGGAAGGGAGGAAGGAAGCAAGGAAGGTAGGAAATAGGGAGAGCACAAGGGCAGGGAAAGGACTGAGTCACTCAAACAAAAGGCAAGGGACACAAAGACCAATAGAGGCCATAAAAGCTGTTTGAACAGTTTAGTCAGCTTTAGAATTTGAGTGACATCAAACTGAATGTTATTATGACTGGATGGAATCTTCCTACTAACCCCGCCTTGGCCTGGCCTAAACCAAATCAAGGGGTGGGTGGCATGGAGAGGAATTCTCTCTGGCTGGAGTGGGAGGGACCTAAACCTGTGGCACATGAGGATGCACTGGGTAGGGAAGCGGACAAGACTCCCCTGATGGGCAGTTGAGCACAACAAGGCTCCTGGGAGCCTTTGATCATGGCTCCCACCGCCATACGCCCACCACCCACCATACGCTCAGCCCCTGAAGGGGATCACAGTGGTCTGCTCCGTTGCCTGGTGCAGGTTGGAGTTCCCGACCAAACACCTGAGTGTCCACAGCCTGTGTTGGCCTGCCTGGGCAGGCTGTGGTTGTGGTGGCAAGAGCCAAAGCTGTCTTGGCGTGATGGAGGAGCCAAGGGCTGCCTCTCAGCCATCCTAGTGGGTGGTTCTGGAAGAAGCACCCAGGGTTGTGGCAGCATTGTCCGAAGACATGAAGCCAGGCCATCTTCCTTATGGCTTTCCTTGGGAGTTGGTGATGTGTACAGCTCTTGGATTTTTTGCTGTTCTCTCACTTTTCTGGAGAGGTTTTCAGTCGGTTCGTAGCAGGCTTTACGTGGGAAGAGAAAAAAGGCTGGCTCTAAATCTTGCTGGACTTATTGAGGCAAAATGTGGACTTCTTGAAAGAGTGAGCCTTGTTGAAAAAGAACATGAAGGCTTAGAATCATCTTTAAAGGATTGCAGGTTTGAGAAGGGTTCAAGAGAAGCACAACAGCTGGAGGCAACCGACGAAAAGCTGCATAGGCCCGAATCCAGCCACGGCGTTGAAATGCTCTTTCTAGAAGAAGAGCTCAAAGCACAGAAGGCTCAACATGGTCAACAGGATGAAACGATGGCGCATCTATCAAGAAGGATACAGTCCCTCCAAGGTGAATCTGAATCCCTCAGATCACAAATAGCTGAAGCTAAAACAAACTGGAGACTCTTTCAAGTGAATGAGGAAGAACTGAAGCTGGCAATCAAAGAGGTTTTGAATGAAGGATCCCTACTTCCGCCAACGCAGAGACCAACAATACAAGGAGAAGCTGAAGCACAGAGGCAACAAGGAGGTGTCCAATATAAAGCAAAAATCATATTAGAGGACTCTAAAGTAGCTGGAGAACAAGTTCTAAGGGACACAGAAAATCACATGGAGTCTCTGAGTGAATGCTTGCTGAAGATGAAGGATAGATCTTCTCCAAGCCTGGGAGCCCAAAGGGATGGTGGTCACCGGGAACTGGGAAAGACGAGTGAACCCGAAATTGGTGCTCACTTGGAGGATGAGTCCAAAGGAGCTTTGAGGAACCTGGTTTATGGTGATAAGCTAACGGCCTCCTTAGAAATCTTGGAAGGAGGAAGAAATCAAAAATGTACTTTCTCATCTGAAGTGGAGAAAACCACGGAAGACCTTACAGAACACCTTAAAAGTCTGCAGACTGAACAGGCATCCTTGCAGTCAGAAAATGCACAGCTGCAAAGTGAGAACGAGACCCTACAGAAGAACTTTCAAGTCATGATGGAACGCTATCAAGAAAATATGATGAAACTGCACAGGAAATTAAGAGTGGAGGAAAACTGCCGTGTGGAGCAAAAGGAGAAACTTTCCAAAGTCGAAGAAAAGATGAGCCATACAATAAAAGAGCTGGAGACCTACAGAAAGAGAGCCCAATATCTTGAAGAACAATTGCAGAGTACCATTCGTTCCTGTCTGGGGAAGATTATTTCCTCTGAGAAAGAAGCACATGCCAGTGAGTTGGCAGCTCGGATTGCTGAAAGAAACCTCAGTTATTTCAGGAAACAAAATGCACGCAACAGACAGAAATTAACTGAGAAGGAGCTTAGATTTGAACTTGTAGAAAAAGATCCCTATGATGCACTGGATGTTTCCAACTCAGCAATGGGCAGAAAGCCTTCTCCAAATGGGCCCTCACCAATAGGTCACCCTTCATCTGAAAGGAGACCTCCTCATTCTGAAAAGACTGGTCCACTCACACTCTCACCTTTCACTCCAGTGGGAGGAGGAAGAGGGTCAAGGGGCCCTGGAGAATCCTCTGGACCATGCGACTAGCAGTAAAGGAAGAGAATCCAGCTGTCATAAGTTCACTGATTTTCAGAGAGCACCTTCTCAGACTGGGCCCCTCTCTCCTCCAGGGGAACAGGCCAGCAGGCTGATGATCCCTCCGCCAGGCCAACCATATTCTTCTGATGCACGTCTTCCTCTACAAAGGCAAGATAGGTTTTACTCAAATTGTGGTAGAGCATCGGGACCAGCAGAACACAGAATTCCTAATAGGCCTCCTTTGGACTCTGATGTGCCTGATTCACCTCTCCATGCTGAAAACCAAGCAACTGGCTCTGGCTCTGTGTTGGCACCTTTCCCTCCAGTCAGAGGTGCCTTGTTTCCAGTTGACCCAAGGAGTCAGTTCATGAGAAGAGGACCTTTTTTTTCAACCAAACAAGAAACCTCATGCTGTTGCTCTCTTCAAATGTAATCTGACTTATCTCTCATTTTTAGTTTTTAAGTAACTGCTTTTAGTTCAGTAATTGACTATACTTTGGCTCCAATTGAAGCTCAATGAAACAATAATTCTTAAGATAGTATTTTGTAAATAAAGATGGTTTACGTAAGAATCTTATGAGTCAATTATCCCTATTTTATGTTATTCCAGAGAACAGCATTTAATCTGATGAAGCCACTCTTACATAAAGAAGAATGGGAGTTCTAGGCACTTGTAATCTAGATGATGGAAATATCTTTTAAACTCCCAACAAAGAAGTGTATTTTGAATGACTATAGCAATTGTAAAGTGACTTTAGGCTTAATGAAAAAGTGTCACTGATTTAGAGACTGGTTGGGCATTTCAGCTAGTTTTTCCATATCAGAATATCTAGAGCATGGGAGGACTAAAGGAGAGAACACAACTAAACATGTCACGGAAACAGGAGATCTCAACTACAAAGAAAAATGAAGACCTCTTTTTTATATTGGTTCCTTAAAACCTTACATAGCTCTTGAGATACCATATTTCCTACATTAGATTCAAGTGAGTTATGAACTCCCATTTTGACCCCATATACAGATTGCACAATCACATTGTTTACACATCCACGTTTTTACAAAATGCCATGTTAGTAACTGTTGTATTCTGCTGCCTTTTCTAGCCTCTACTATCCCCCCTCTCCTGCCCTCCCATCCTCTCTCTCTATCCCGTCTGCTGTAATTTAACGTTTGGGAATTGGAAACCACACTTTAAACTCACTCTCCTCCCCTTTTTCCCTTCTGTCAAATTTCTCATCATCTTCTTCTATTTCTCCTCCTCCTCCTCCTCTTCCTCCTCCTCCTTATACCTTTAATTCATTCATCATACACTCATGCATTGGTTCATTCATTCCTTTCCCGTATGGTGTTGGGGATCCAACTCAGGACCTTTGAAAGTGTGAAGCCAGCACTCTAGTGCTGAGCCAAAACCCCAGCACCTGTCTTTTTGATTTTATGACTGTTTATATGAAATTCAGAATCGCATTCTGCTATGGTTCACTGATATGTGGATTGACCTAGTCCTTGTTTTCTGGGAGACTTTTGGAAAATATACATGAATTATTGGGAGGTTGAAATGAAGAAACAAAGAGGAAATTCCCCAATTTCTTATTCTTAGATTCCATACTCTGACTCTGCCTACCTACTGTAAAAACTTTTAAACTCTTACTCCCCATTTCTATATCATTGCCAACAAGTGAACGTTCACTGCCCTACAACAAACCAGAGAACTCACATTGAACCATGTTTCCCCAGTAGAGACCAAGACACAATACTTATTAAAAAAATACCCTAGTTATGAATTAGTAGGTAAAGCTTTATTTGAGTGTTAAATGTGCTCTAATTATGTGTTTGTGTGTGTGTTGATGTGTGTGGTGTGTGGGTGTGTGTGCTTGTGTGTAAAACAAGCACTGAGGTGTAAAATAAATGCAGCATTGCAACGGCCTTCTTAAAAATAAGAAGCAACTTTATCACATTTGAAGCCCAGTGAAGAATCTGCCTGATACTTAACCTACAATTAATTGAAATGTGAAAACTTCAGGCCTAGAAAAACAAAGCCAACATACATACTGAATCTAATCAGTCTGTCTCACCTGTTTTCTAATCACTCCTTTAAATAAACCTAAATTGCCAGCATAAAACATCAGTTGTTCTAAACGAATGGACGGATGTCCCCCGTCATGGGCTGTGTAAAATACATGGAGGATCCGGCACTGCTTGTTATCTAGAATGACTTCTGCCTGAACTACTATTGGAGAATGGTTGCTGATATACTGCGGTTCTTATACCAGTAAACTGGAATGAAGGTAATTTCAGGCTGCAAAGGAATCAATTGATTTTACTAACAGGTTTTTGGAAAACACTGCCATGAAAAATTATCAATATGTTCATAAAGGCATCTACATGTCTCTTCACAAGGGTTTTACTCAATGGGGGAGGTGGTGAGGTCTGGATATAACTGAACTGTCCATTAGTAGGTAGAACAATATAATGGGAATCAGAGTGCACATTCCGGTTTGAACTCAATCTAGGTAACATGGATTCATCTCTGTGTAATAGGCCTGCTTCTGGAAAACACAATGTAGAGCTCCAAAAGCAGAACGATTCTTTCAGAATACCATGTTATGTTTGTAAATAGATAGACAGATAGATATACAGGAATCAAAAATCTGAAAACGGTCCGGAAGTGTACATTTCAATAACTTACAATGTCAGTAGTGGGGGATTAATAGCAGATCAAGAAGACTGTGTCTGCATGCGAAATGGTTCAATTTCTGAAAGAGTTTTTTAAATGAAAATGGACAGAAAATTGAAAGGGTTACAGTAAGTGTTGAGGAGTGACTTGGCAAAAGGAGCACAGAGGTGAGAAAGAATTAAGTAGAGTTCAATAGAACCAGGTATAATTTCTGTACACATGACTCCATGAACAGGAGCAAAGGGGACACTTCAAGAAATCATAGGACTAAGGAGAGATCAGGATTAGGAGGGTTTGTACTAGTCTAGAAATGCTGACCTGAAAACCAATTAAGTTTTCAACTCCTTCTTTGGAGGAACATTAGCTGTGCCGTGCTTTTCATAAATGACTTGTCATAACTGATTTATGCCCATGTTAGCAACTCTTCTGAAATTACTTTGAAAGTAGACTAATGTGAGAGTTTCTCTTTAGAGATAATTCAAGTGACTTGCATAGGAAGTGGCAGCAGGTCTGGGGATGTTGTAGCTCAGTGGCAGTGACCTTGCCTAGCTTGGGGCTGGCCTGCCATGGACTTTCACCCCAAACACTTGCAAGAAAAGAAAAGGGAGGGAGGGGGAGAGAGAAAGTTGGAAGGGAGGAAGGCAAAGTTGGAGGGATGCAGGGAGGTAGAAAAGAAGGAAGAAGAAAAGGAGAAAACCCAGGAAGGGAGGAAGGAAGCAAGGAAGGTAGGAAATAGGGAGAGCACAAGGGCAGGGAAAGGACTGAGTCACTCAAACAAAAGGCAAGGGACACAAAGACCAATAGAGGCCATAAAAGCTGTTTGAACAGTTTAGTCAGCTTTAGAATTTGAGTGACATCAAACTGAATGTTATTATGACTGGATGGAATCTTCCTACTAACCCCGCCTTGGCCTGGCCTAAACCAAATCAAGGGGTGGGTGGCATGGAGAGGAATTCTCTCTGGCTGGAGTGGGAGGGACCTAAACCTGTGGCACATGAGGATGCACTGGGTAGGGAAGCGGACAAGACTCCCCTGATGGGCAGTTGAGCACAACAAGGCTCCTGGGAGCCTTTGATCATGGCTCCCACCGCCATACGCCCACCACCCACCATACGCTCAGCCCCTGAAGGGGATCACAGTGGTCTGCTCCGTTGCCTGGTGCAGGTTGGAGTTCCTGACCAAACACCTGAGTGTCCACAGCCTGTGTTGGCCTGCCTGGGCAGGCTGTGGTTGTGGTGGCAAGAGCCAAAGCTGTCTTGGCGTGATGGAGGAGCCAAGGGCTGCCTCTCAGCCATCCTAGTGGGTGGTTCTGGAAGAAGCACCCAGGGTTGTGGCAGCATTGTCCGAAGACATGAAGCCAGGCCATCTTCCTTATGGCTTTCCTTGGGAGTTGGTGATGTGTACAGCTCTTGGATTTTTTGCTGTTCTCTCACTTTTCTGGAGAGGTTTTCAGTCGGTTCGTAGCAGGCTTTACGTGGGAAGAGAAAAAAGGCTGGCTCTAAATCTTGCTGGACTTATTGAGGCAAAATGTGGACTTCTTGAAAGAGTGAGCCTTGTTGAAAAAGAACATGAAGGCTTAGAATCATCTTTAAAGGATTGCAGGTTTGAGAAGGGTTCAAGAGAAGCACAACAGCTGGAGGCAACCGACGAAAAGCTGCATAGGCCCGAATCCAGCCACGGCGTTGAAATGCTCTTTCTAGAAGAAGAGCTCAAAGCACAGAAGGCTCAACATGGTCAACAGGATGAAACGATGGCGCATCTATCAAGAAGGATACAGTCCCTCCAAGGTGAATCTGAATCCCTCAGATCACAAATAGCTGAAGCTAAAACAAACTGGAGACTCTTTCAAGTGAATGAGGAAGAACTGAAGCTGGCAATCAAAGAGGTTTTGAATGAAGGATCCCTACTTCCGCCAACGCAGAGACCAACAATACAAGGAGAAGCTGAAGCACAGAGGCAACAAGGAGGTGTCCAATATAAAGCAAAAATCATATTAGAGGACTCTAAAGTAGCTGGAGAACAAGTTCTAAGGGACACAGAAAATCACATGGAGTCTCTGAGTGAATGCTTGCTGAAGATGAAGGATAGATCTTCTCCAAGCCTGGGAGCCCAAAGGGATGGTGGTCACCGGGAACTGGGAAAGACGAGTGAACCCGAAATTGGTGCTCACTTGGAGGATGAGTCCAAAGGAGCTTTGAGGAACCTGGTTTATGGTGATAAGCTAACGGCCTCCTTAGAAATCTTGGAAGGAGGAAGAAATCAAAAATGTACTTTCTCATCTGAAGTGGAGAAAACCACGGAAGACCTTACAGAACACCTTAAAAGTCTGCAGACTGAACAGGCATCCTTGCAGTCAGAAAATGCACAGCTGCAAAGTGAGAACGAGACCCTACAGAAGAACTTTCAAGTCATGATGGAACGCTATCAAGAAAATATGATGAAACTGCACAGGAAATTAAGAGTGGAGGAAAACTGCCGTGTGGAGCAAAAGGAGAAACTTTCCAAAGTCGAAGAAAAGATGAGCCATACAATAAAAGAGCTGGAGACCTACAGAAAGAGAGCCCAATATCTTGAAGAACAATTGCAGAGTACCATTCGTTCCTGTCTGGGGAAGATTATTTCCTCTGAGAAAGAAGCACATGCCAGTGAGTTGGCAGCTCGGATTGCTGAAAGAAACCTCAGTTATTTCAGGAAACAAAATGCACGCAACAGACAGAAATTAACTGAGAAGGAGCTTAGATTTGAACTTGTAGAAAAAGATCCCTATGATGCACTGGATGTTTCCAACTCAGCAATGGGCAGAAAGCCTTCTCCAAATGGGCCCTCACCAATAGGTCACCCTTCATCTGAAAGGAGACCTCCTCATTCTGAAAAGACTGGTCCACTCACACTCTCACCTTTCACTCCAGTGGGAGGAGGAAGAGGGTCAAGGGGCCCTGGAGAATCCTCTGGACCATGCGACTAGCAGTAAAGGAAGAGAATCCAGCTGTCATAAGTTCACTGATTTTCAGAGAGCACCTTCTCAGACTGGGCCCCTCTCTCCTCCAGGGGAACAGGCCAGCAGGCTGATGATCCCTCCGCCAGGCCAACCATATTCTTCTGATGCACGTCTTCCTCTACAAAGGCAAGATAGGTTTTACTCAAATTGTGGTAGAGCATCGGGACCAGCAGAACACAGAATTCCTAATAGGCCTCCTTTGGACTCTGATGTGCCTGATTCACCTCTCCATGCTGAAAACCAAGCAACTGGCTCTGGCTCTGTGTTGGCACCTTTCCCTCCAGTCAGAGGTGCCTTGTTTCCAGTTGACCCAAGGAGTCAGTTCATGAGAAGAGGACCTTTTTTTTCAACCAAACAAGAAACCTCATGCTGTTGCTCTCTTCAAATGTAATCTGACTTATCTCTCATTTTTAGTTTTTAAGTAACTGCTTTTAGTTCAGTAATTGACTATACTTTGGCTCCAATTGAAGCTCAATGAAACAATAATTCTTAAGATAGTATTTTGTAAATAAAGATGGTTTACGTAAGAATCTTATGAGTCAATTATCCCTATTTTATGTTATTCCAGAGAACAGCATTTAATCTGATGAAGCCACTCTTACATAAAGAAGAATGGGAGTTCTAGGCACTTGTAATCTAGATGATGGAAATATCTTTTAAACTCCCAACAAAGAAGTGTATTTTGAATGACTATAGCAATTGTAAAGTGACTTTAGGCTTAATGAAAAAGTGTCACTGATTTAGAGACTGGTTGGGCATTTCAGCTAGTTTTTCCATATCAGAATATCTAGAGCATGGGAGGACTAAAGGAGAGAACACAACTAAACATGTCACGGAAACAGGAGATCTCAACTACAAAGAAAAATGAAGACCTCTTTTTTATATTGGTTCCTTAAAACCTTACATAGCTCTTGAGATACCATATTTCCTACATTAGATTCAAGTGAGTTATGAACTCCCATTTTGACCCCATATACAGATTGCACAATCACATTGTTTACACATCCACGTTTTTACAAAATGCCATGTTAGTAACTGTTGTATTCTGCTGCCTTTTCTAGCCTCTACTATCCCCCCTCTCCTGCCCTCCCATCCTCTCTCTCTATCCCGTCTGCTGTAATTTAACGTTTGGGAATTGGAAACCACACTTTAAACTCACTCTCCTCCCCTTTTTCCCTTCTGTCAAATTTCTCATCATCTTCTTCTATTTCTCCTCCTCCTCCTCCTCTTCCTCCTCCTCCTTATACCTTTAATTCATTCATCATACACTCATGCATTGGTTCATTCATTCCTTTCCCGTATGGTGTTGGGGATCCAACTCAGGACCTTTGAAAGTGTGAAGCCAGCACTCTAGTGCTGAGCCAAAACCCCAGCACCTGTCTTTTTGATTTTATGACTGTTTATATGAAATTCAGAATCGCATTCTGCTATGGTTCACTGATATGTGGATTGACCTAGTCCTTGTTTTCTGGGAGACTTTTGGAAAATATACATGAATTATTGGGAGGTTGAAATGAAGAAACAAAGAGGAAATTCCCCAATTTCTTATTCTTAGATTCCATACTCTGACTCTGCCTACCTACTGTAAAAACTTTTAAACTCTTACTCCCCATTTCTATATCATTGCCAACAAGTGAACGTTCACTGCCCTACAACAAACCAGAGAACTCACATTGAACCATGTTTCCCCAGTAGAGACCAAGACACAATACTTATTAAAAAAATACCCTAGTTATGAATTAGTAGGTAAAGCTTTATTTGAGTGTTAAATGTGCTCTAATTATGTGTTTGTGTGTGTGTTGATGTGTGTGGTGTGTGGGTGTGTGTGCTTGTGTGTAAAACAAGCACTGAGGTGTAAAATAAATGCAGCATTGCAACGGCCTTCTTAAAAATAAGAAGCAACTTTATCACATTTGAAG
Organism: Callospermophilus lateralis; assembly: GCF_048772815.1. Classification (NCBI taxonomy): domain Eukaryota; kingdom Metazoa; phylum Chordata; class Mammalia; order Rodentia; family Sciuridae; genus Callospermophilus; species Callospermophilus lateralis. The sequence continues at coordinate 10,908 of NW_027514988.1, read as the reverse complement.
CCCAGTGAAGAATCTGCCTGATACTTAACCTACAATTAATTGAAATGTGAAAACTTCAGGCCTAGAAAAACAAAGCCAACATACATACTGAATCTAATCAGTCTGTCTCACCTGTTTTCTAATCACTCCTTTAAATAAACCTAAATTGCCAGCATAAAACATCAGTTGTTCTAAACGAATGGACGGATGTCCCCCGTCATGGGCTGTGTAAAATACATGGAGGATCCGGCACTGCTTGTTATCTAGAATGACTTCTGCCTGAACTACTATTGGAGAATGGTTGCTGATATACTGCGGTTCTTATACCAGTAAACTGGAATGAAGGTAATTTCAGGCTGCAAAGGAATCAATTGATTTTACTAACAGGTTTTTGGAAAACACTGCCATGAAAAATTATCAATATGTTCATAAAGGCATCTACATGTCTCTTCACAAGGGTTTTACTCAATGGGGGAGGTGGTGAGGTCTGGATATAACTGAACTGTCCATTAGTAGGTAGAACAATATAATGGGAATCAGAGTGCACATTCCGGTTTGAACTCAATCTAGGTAACATGGATTCATCTCTGTGTAATAGGCCTGCTTCTGGAAAACACAATGTAGAGCTCCAAAAGCAGAACGATTCTTTCAGAATACCATGTTATGTTTGTAAATAGATAGACAGATAGATATACAGGAATCAAAAATCTGAAAACGGTCCGGAAGTGTACATTTCAATAACTTACAATGTCAGTAGTGGGGGATTAATAGCAGATCAAGAAGACTGTGTCTGCATGCGAAATGGTTCAATTTCTGAAAGAGTTTTTTAAATGAAAATGGACAGAAAATTGAAAGGGTTACAGTAAGTGTTGAGGAGTGACTTGGCAAAAGGAGCACAGAGGTGAGAAAGAATTAAGTAGAGTTCAATAGAACCAGGTATAATTTCTGTACACATGACTCCATGAACAGGAGCAAAGGGGACACTTCAAGAAATCATAGGACTAAGGAGAGATCAGGATTAGGAGGGTTTGTACTAGTCTAGAAATGCTGACCTGAAAACCAATTAAGTTTTCAACTCCTTCTTTGGAGGAACATTAGCTGTGCCGTGCTTTTCATAAATGACTTGTCATAACTGATTTATGCCCATGTTAGCAACTCTTCTGAAATTACTTTGAAAGTAGACTAATGTGAGAGTTTCTCTTTAGAGATAATTCAAGTGACTTGCATAGGAAGTGGCAGCAGGTCTGGGGATGTTGTAGCTCAGTGGCAGTGACCTTGCCTAGCTTGGGGCTGGCCTGCCATGGACTTTCACCCCAAACACTTGCAAGAAAAGAAAAGGGAGGGAGGGGGAGAGAGAAAGTTGGAAGGGAGGAAGGCAAAGTTGGAGGGATGCAGGGAGGTAGAAAAGAAGGAAGAAGAAAAGGAGAAAACCCAGGAAGGGAGGAAGGAAGCAAGGAAGGTAGGAAATAGGGAGAGCACAAGGGCAGGGAAAGGACTGAGTCACTCAAACAAAAGGCAAGGGACACAAAGACCAATAGAGGCCATAAAAGCTGTTTGAACAGTTTAGTCAGCTTTAGAATTTGAGTGACATCAAACTGAATGTTATTATGACTGGATGGAATCTTCCTACTAACCCCGCCTTGGCCTGGCCTAAACCAAATCAAGGGGTGGGTGGCATGGAGAGGAATTCTCTCTGGCTGGAGTGGGAGGGACCTAAACCTGTGGCACATGAGGATGCACTGGGTAGGGAAGCGGACAAGACTCCCCTGATGGGCAGTTGAGCACAACAAGGCTCCTGGGAGCCTTTGATCATGGCTCCCACCGCCATACGCCCACCACCCACCATACGCTCAGCCCCTGAAGGGGATCACAGTGGTCTGCTCCGTTGCCTGGTGCAGGTTGGAGTTCCCGACCAAACACCTGAGTGTCCACAGCCTGTGTTGGCCTGCCTGGGCAGGCTGTGGTTGTGGTGGCAAGAGCCAAAGCTGTCTTGGCGTGATGGAGGAGCCAAGGGCTGCCTCTCAGCCATCCTAGTGGGTGGTTCTGGAAGAAGCACCCAGGGTTGTGGCAGCATTGTCCGAAGACATGAAGCCAGGCCATCTTCCTTATGGCTTTCCTTGGGAGTTGGTGATGTGTACAGCTCTTGGATTTTTTGCTGTTCTCTCACTTTTCTGGAGAGGTTTTCAGTCGGTTCGTAGCAGGCTTTACGTGGGAAGAGAAAAAAGGCTGGCTCTAAATCTTGCTGGACTTATTGAGGCAAAATGTGGACTTCTTGAAAGAGTGAGCCTTGTTGAAAAAGAACATGAAGGCTTAGAATCATCTTTAAAGGATTGCAGGTTTGAGAAGGGTTCAAGAGAAGCACAACAGCTGGAGGCAACCGACGAAAAGCTGCATAGGCCCGAATCCAGCCACGGCGTTGAAATGCTCTTTCTAGAAGAAGAGCTCAAAGCACAGAAGGCTCAACATGGTCAACAGGATGAAACGATGGCGCATCTATCAAGAAGGATACAGTCCCTCCAAGGTGAATCTGAATCCCTCAGATCACAAATAGCTGAAGCTAAAACAAACTGGAGACTCTTTCAAGTGAATGAGGAAGAACTGAAGCTGGCAATCAAAGAGGTTTTGAATGAAGGATCCCTACTTCCGCCAACGCAGAGACCAACAATACAAGGAGAAGCTGAAGCACAGAGGCAACAAGGAGGTGTCCAATATAAAGCAAAAATCATATTAGAGGACTCTAAAGTAGCTGGAGAACAAGTTCTAAGGGACACAGAAAATCACATGGAGTCTCTGAGTGAATGCTTGCTGAAGATGAAGGATAGATCTTCTCCAAGCCTGGGAGCCCAAAGGGATGGTGGTCACCGGGAACTGGGAAAGACGAGTGAACCCGAAATTGGTGCTCACTTGGAGGATGAGTCCAAAGGAGCTTTGAGGAACCTGGTTTATGGTGATAAGCTAACGGCCTCCTTAGAAATCTTGGAAGGAGGAAGAAATCAAAAATGTACTTTCTCATCTGAAGTGGAGAAAACCACGGAAGACCTTACAGAACACCTTAAAAGTCTGCAGACTGAACAGGCATCCTTGCAGTCAGAAAATGCACAGCTGCAAAGTGAGAACGAGACCCTACAGAAGAACTTTCAAGTCATGATGGAACGCTATCAAGAAAGTATGATGAAACTGCACAGGAAATTAAGAGTGGAGGAAAACTGCCGTGTGGAGCAAAAGGAGAAACTTTCCAAAGTCGAAGAAAAGATGAGCCATACAATAAAAGAGCTGGAGACCTACAGAAAGAGAGCCCAATATCTTGAAGAACAATTGCAGAGTACCATTCGTTCCTGTCTGGGGAAGATTATTTCCTCTGAGAAAGAAGCACATGCCAGTGAGTTGGCAGCTCGGATTGCTGAAAGAAACCTCAGTTATTTCAGGAAACAAAATGCACGCAACAGACAGAAATTAACTGAGAAGGAGCTTAGATTTGAACTTGTAGAAAAAGATCCCTATGATGCACTGGATGTTTCCAACTCAGCAATGGGCAGAAAGCCTTCTCCAAATGGGCCCTCACCAATAGGTCACCCTTCATCTGAAAGGAGACCTCCTCATTCTGAAAAGACTGGTCCACTCACACTCTCACCTTTCACTCCAGTGGGAGGAGGAAGAGGGTCAAGGGGCCCTGGAGAATCCTCTGGACCATGCGACTAGCAGTAAAGGAAGAGAATCCAGCTGTCATAAGTTCACTGATTTTCAGAGAGCACCTTCTCAGACTGGGCCCCTCTCTCCTCCAGGGGAACAGGCCAGCAGGCTGATGATCCCTCCGCCAGGCCAACCATATTCTTCTGATGCACGTCTTCCTCTACAAAGGCAAGATAGGTTTTACTCAAATTGTGGTAGAGCATCGGGACCAGCAGAACACAGAATTCCTAATAGGCCTCCTTTGGACTCTGATGTGCCTGATTCACCTCTCCATGCTGAAAACCAAGCAACTGGCTCTGGCTCTGTGTTGGCACCTTTCCCTCCAGTCAGAGGTGCCTTGTTTCCAGTTGACCCAAGGAGTCAGTTCATGAGAAGAGGACCTTTTTTTTCAACCAAACAAGAAACCTCATGCTGTTGCTCTCTTCAAATGTAATCTGACTTATCTCTCATTTTTAGTTTTTAAGTAACTGCTTTTAGTTCAGTAATTGACTATACTTTGGCTCCAATTGAAGCTCAATGAAACAATAATTCTTAAGATAGTATTTTGTAAATAAAGATGGTTTACGTAAGAATCTTATGAGTCAATTATCCCTATTTTATGTTATTCCAGAGAACAGCATTTAATCTGATGAAGCCACTCTTACATAAAGAAGAATGGGAGTTCTAGGCACTTGTAATCTAGATGATGGAAATATCTTTTAAACTCCCAACAAAGAAGTGTATTTTGAATGACTATAGCAATTGTAAAGTGACTTTAGGCTTAATGAAAAAGTGTCACTGATTTAGAGACTGGTTGGGCATTTCAGCTAGTTTTTCCATATCAGAATATCTAGAGCATGGGAGGACTAAAGGAGAGAACACAACTAAACATGTCACGGAAACAGGAGATCTCAACTACAAAGAAAAATGAAGACCTCTTTTTTATATTGGTTCCTTAAAACCTTACATAGCTCTTGAGATACCATATTTCCTACATTAGATTCAAGTGAGTTATGAACTCCCATTTTGACCCCATATACAGATTGCACAATCACATTGTTTACACATCCACGTTTTTACAAAATGCCATGTTAGTAACTGTTGTATTCTGCTGCCTTTTCTAGCCTCTACTATCCCCCCTCTCCTGCCCTCCCATCCTCTCTCTCTATCCCGTCTGCTGTAATTTAACGTTTGGGAATTGGAAACCACACTTTAAACTCACTCTCCTCCCCTTTTTCCCTTCTGTCAAATTTCTCATCATCTTCTTCTATTTCTCCTCCTCCTCCTCCTCTTCCTCCTCCTCCTTATACCTTTAATTCATTCATCATACACTCATGCATTGGTTCATTCATTCCTTTCCCGTATGGTGTTGGGGATCCAACTCAGGACCTTTGAAAGTGTGAAGCCAGCACTCTAGTGCTGAGCCAAAACCCCAGCACCTGTCTTTTTGATTTTATGACTGTTTATATGAAATTCAGAATCGCATTCTGCTATGGTTCACTGATATGTGGATTGACCTAGTCCTTGTTTTCTGGGAGACTTTTGGAAAATATACATGAATTATTGGGAGGTTGAAATGAAGAAACAAAGAGGAAATTCCCCAATTTCTTATTCTTAGATTCCATACTCTGACTCTGCCTACCTACTGTAAAAACTTTTAAACTCTTACTCCCCATTTCTATATCATTGCCAACAAGTGAACGTTCACTGCCCTACAACAAACCAGAGAACTCACATTGAACCATGTTTCCCCAGTAGAGACCAAGACACAATACTTATTAAAAAAATACCCTAGTTATGAATTAGTAGGTAAAGCTTTATTTGAGTGTTAAATGTGCTCTAATTATGTGTTTGTGTGTGTGTTGATGTGTGTGGTGTGTGGGTGTGTGTGCTTGTGTGTAAAACAAGCACTGAGGTGTAAAATAAATGCAGCATTGCAACGGCCTTCTTAAAAATAAGAAGCAACTTTATCACATTTGAAGCCCAGTGAAGAATCTGCCTGATACTTAACCTACAATTAATTGAAATGTGAAAACTTCAGGCCTAGAAAAACAAAGCCAACATACATACTGAATCTAATCAGTCTGTCTCACCTGTTTTCTAATCACTCCTTTAAATAAACCTAAATTGCCAGCATAAAACATCAGTTGTTCTAAACGAATGGACGGATGTCCCCCGTCATGGGCTGTGTAAAATACATGGAGGATCCGGCACTGCTTGTTATCTAGAATGACTTCTTCCTGAACTACTATTGGAGAATGGTTGCTGATATACTGCGGTTCTTATACCAGTAAACTGGAATGAAGGTAATTTCAGGCTGCAAAGGAATCAATTGATTTTACTAACAGGTTTTTGGAAAACACTGCCATGAAAAATTATCAATATGTTCATAAAGGCATCTACATGTCTCTTCACAAGGGTTTTACTCAATGGGGGAGGTGGTGAGGTCTGGATATAACTGAACTGTCCATTAGTAGGTAGAACAATATAATGGGAATCAGAGTGCACATTCCGGTTTGAACTCAATCTAGGTAACATGGATTCATCTCTGTGTAATAGGCCTGCTTCTGGAAAACACAATGTAGAGCTCCAAAAGCAGAACGATTCTTTCAGAATACCATGTTATGTTTGTAAATAGATAGACAGATAGATATACAGGAATCAAAAATCTGAAAACGGTCCGGAAGTGTACATTTCAATAACTTACAATGTCAGTAGTGGGGGATTAATAGCAGATCAAGAAGACTGTGTCTGCATGCGAAATGGTTCAATTTCTGAAAGAGTTTTTTAAATGAAAATGGACAGAAAATTGAAAGGGTTACAGTAAGTGTTGAGGAGTGACTTGGCAAAAGGAGCACAGAGGTGAGAAAGAATTAAGTAGAGTTCAATAGAACCAGGTATAATTTCTGTACACATGACTCCATGAACAGGAGCAAAGGGGACACTTCAAGAAATCATAGGACTAAGGAGAGATCAGGATTAGGAGGGTTTGTACTAGTCTAGAAATGCTGACCTGAAAACCAATTAAGTTTTCAACTCCTTCTTTGGAGGAACATTAGCTGTGCCGTGCTTTTCATAAATGACTTGTCATAACTGATTTATGCCCATGTTAGCAACTCTTCTGAAATTACTTTGAAAGTAGACTAATGTGAGAGTTTCTCTTTAGAGATAATTCAAGTGACTTGCATAGGAAGTGGCAGCAGGTCTGGGGATGTTGTAGCTCAGTGGCAGTGACCTTGCCTAGCTTGGGGCTGGCCTGCCATGGACTTTCACCCCAAACACTTGCAAGAAAAGAAAAGGGAGGGAGGGGGAGAGAGAAAGTTGGAAGGGAGGAAGGCAAAGTTGGAGGGATGCAGGGAGGTAGAAAAGAAGGAAGAAGAAAAGGAGAAAACCCAGGAAGGGAGGAAGGAAGCAAGGAAGGTAGGAAATAGGGAGAGCACAAGGGCAGGGAAAGGACTGAGTCACTCAAACAAAAGGCAAGGGACACAAAGACCAATAGAGGCCATAAAAGCTGTTTGAACAGTTTAGTCAGCTTTAGAATTTGAGTGACATCAAACTGAATGTTATTATGACTGGATGGAATCTTCCTACTAACCCCGCCTTGGCCTGGCCTAAACCAAATCAAGGGGTGGGTGGCATGGAGAGGAATTCTCTCTGGCTGGAGTGGGAGGGACCTAAACCTGTGGCACATGAGGATGCACTGGGTAGGGAAGCGGACAAGACTCCCCTGATGGGCAGTTGAGCACAACAAGGCTCCTGGGAGCCTTTGATCATGGCTCCCACCGCCATACGCCCACCACCCACCATACGCTCAGCCCCTGAAGGGGATCACAGTGGTCTGCTCCGTTGCCTGGTGCAGGTTGGAGTTCCTGACCAAACACCTGAGTGTCCACAGCCTGTGTTGGCCTGCCTGGGCAGGCTGTGGTTGTGGTGGCAAGAGCCAAAGCTGTCTTGGCGTGATGGAGGAGCCAAGGGCTGCCTCTCAGCCATCCTAGTGGGTGGTTCTGGAAGAAGCACCCAGGGTTGTGGCAGCATTGTCCGAAGACATGAAGCCAGGCCATCTTCCTTATGGCTTTCCTTGGGAGTTGGTGATGTGTACAGCTCTTGGATTTTTTGCTGTTCTCTCACTTTTCTGGAGAGGTTTTCAGTCGGTTCGTAGCAGGCTTTACGTGGGAAGAGAAAAAAGGCTGGCTCTAAATCTTGCTGGACTTATTGAGGCAAAATGTGGACTTCTTGAAAGAGTGAGCCTTGTTGAAAAAGAACATGAAGGCTTAGAATCATCTTTAAAGGATTGCAGGTTTGAGAAGGGTTCAAGAGAAGCACAACAGCTGGAGGCAACCGACGAAAAGCTGCATAGGCCCGAATCCAGCCACGGCGTTGAAATGCTCTTTCTAGAAGAAGAGCTCAAAGCACAGAAGGCTCAACATGGTCAACAGGATGAAACGATGGCGCATCTATCAAGAAGGATACAGTCCCTCCAAGGTGAATCTGAATCCCTCAGATCACAAATAGCTGAAGCTAAAACAAACTGGAGACTCTTTCAAGTGAATGAGGAAGAACTGAAGCTGGCAATCAAAGAGGTTTTGAATGAAGGATCCCTACTTCCGCCAACGCAGAGACCAACAATACAAGGAGAAGCTGAAGCACAGAGGCAACAAGGAGGTGTCCAATATAAAGCAAAAATCATATTAGAGGACTCTAAAGTAGCTGGAGAACAAGTTCTAAGGGACACAGAAAATCACATGGAGTCTCTGAGTGAATGCTTGCTGAAGATGAAGGATAGATCTTCTCCAAGCCTGGGAGCCCAAAGGGATGGTGGTCACCGGGAACTGGGAAAGACGAGTGAACCCGAAATTGGTGCTCACTTGGAGGATGAGTCCAAAGGAGCTTTGAGGAACCTGGTTTATGGTGATAAGCTAACGGCCTCCTTAGAAATCTTGGAAGGAGGAAGAAATCAAAAATGTACTTTCTCATCTGAAGTGGAGAAAACCACGGAAGACCTTACAGAACACCTTAAAAGTCTGCAGACTGAACAGGCATCCTTGCAGTCAGAAAATGCACAGCTGCAAAGTGAGAACGAGACCCTACAGAAGAACTTTCAAGTCATGATGGAACGCTATCAAGAAAATATGATGAAACTGCACAGGAAATTAAGAGTGGAGGAAAACTGCCGTGTGGAGCAAAAGGAGAAACTTTCCAAAGTCGAAGAAAAGATGAGCCATACAATAAAAGAGCTGGAGACCTACAGAAAGAGAGCCCAATATCTTGAAGAACAATTGCAGAGTACCATTCGTTCCTGTCTGGGGAAGATTATTTCCTCTGAGAAAGAAGCACATGCCAGTGAGTTGGCAGCTCGGATTGCTGAAAGAAACCTCAGTTATTTCTGGAAACAAAATGCACGCAACAGACAGAAATTAACTGAGAAGGAGCTTAGATTTGAACTTGTAGAAAAAGATCCCTATGATGCACTGGATGTTTCCAACTCAGCAATGGGCAGAAAGCCTTCTCCAAATGGGCCCTCACCAATAGGTCACCCTTCATCTGAAAGGAGACCTCCTCATTCTGAAAAGACTGGTCCACTCACACTCTCACCTTTCACTCCAGTGGGAGGAGGAAGAGGGTCAAGGGGCCCTGGAGAATCCTCTGGACCATGCGACTAGCAGTAAAGGAAGAGAATCCAGCTGTCATAAGTTCACTGATTTTCAGAGAGCACCTTCTCAGACTGGGCCCCTCTCTCCTCCAGGGGAACAGGCCAGCAGGCTGATGATCCCTCCGCCAGGCCAACCATATTCTTCTGATGCACGTCTTCCTCTACAAAGGCAAGATAGGTTTTACTCAAATTGTGGTAGAGCATCGGGACCAGCAGAACACAGAATTCCTAATAGGCCTCCTTTGGACTCTGATGTGCCTGATTCACCTCTCCATGCTGAAAACCAAGCAACTGGCTCTGGCTCTGTGTTGGCACCTTTCCCTCCAGTCAGAGGTGCCTTGTTTCCAGTTGACCCAAGGAGTCAGTTCATGAGAAGAGGACCTTTTTTTTCAACCAAACAAGAAACCTCATGCTGTTGCTCTCTTCAAATGTAATCTGACTTATCTCTCATTTTTAGTTTTTAAGTAACTGCTTTTAGTTCAGTAATTGACTATACTTTGGCTCCAATTGAAGCTCAATGAAACAATAATTCTTAAGATAGTATTTTGTAAATAAAGATGGTTTACGTAAGAATCTTATGAGTCAATTATCCCTATTTTATGTTATTCCAGAGAACAGCATTTAATCTGATGAAGCCACTCTTACATAAAGAAGAATGGGAGTTCTAGGCACTTGTAATCTAGATGATGGAAATATCTTTTAAACTCCCAACAAAGAAGTGTATTTTGAATGACTATAGCAATTGTAAAGTGACTTTAGGCTTAATGAAAAAGTGTCACTGATTTAGAGACTGGTTGGGCATTTCAGCTAGTTTTTCCATATCAGAATATCTAGAGCATGGGAGGACTAAAGGAGAGAACACAACTAAACATGTCACGGAAACAGGAGATCTCAACTACAAAGAAAAATGAAGACCTCTTTTTTATATTGGTTCCTTAAAACCTTACATAGCTCTTGAGATACCATATTTCCTACATTAGATTCAAGTGAGTTATGAACTCCCATTTTGACCCCATATACAGATTGCACAATCACATTGTTTACACATCCACGTTTTTACAAAATGCCATGTTAGTAACTGTTGTATTCTGCTGCCTTTTCTAGCCTCTACTATCCCCCCTCTCCTGCCCTCCCATCCTCTCTCTCTATCCCGTCTGCTGTAATTTAACGTTTGGGAATTGGAAACCACACTTTAAACTCACTCTCCTCCCCTTTTTCCCTTCTGTCAAATTTCTCATCATCTTCTTCTATTTCTCCTCCTCCTCCTCCTCTTCCTCCTCCTCCTTATACCTTTAATTCATTCATCATACACTCATGCATTGGTTCATTCATTCCTTTCCCGTATGGTGTTGGGGATCCAACTCAGGACCTTTGAAAGTGTGAAGCCAGCACTCTAGTGCTGAGCCAAAACCCCAGCACCTGTCTTTTTGATTTTATGACTGTTTATATGAAATTCAGAATCGCATTCTGCTATGGTTCACTGATATGTGGATTGACCTAGTCCTTGTTTTCTGGGAGACTTTTGGAAAATATACATGAATTATTGGGAGGTTGAAATGAAGAAACAAAGAGGAAATTCCCCAATTTCTTATTCTTAGATTCCATACTCT